>NW_020213103.1:445330-519992 GCF_003070985.1 Temnothorax curvispinosus
ATAGAGAACATTGTTGTAACAACCGTAACAATTTTCTCCGTGTAAGAACATTTATTTTTATGATGCTGAAGGAAAGTGAGTAAACGACGAAATAAACATATAATAATGATTCGATATTGGGGGAGAGATTCCGACGAGGGCTCTTAAGCTATCTAGTTGGAGGATTTGAAGGAGCAAAGAAGATATACATTTATAATGTAAAACATGCTTTGGACATAAAATACACGAGCGATCGAAAATTTGTTTTCATTGCTAATGAGATATATAATCATGGACATTAAAAGAATATTTAATATTACAATTAATTATATTATTAAATTGTCGGCAGCTTAACATTTAAATTAATTAAATGTCGGATATTTTATGCAAATTATACTGTAATATTGATCTGTGGTAATATATGGTGTTGTGTTATATCTTCTTTTCACAAATGCTCTTTTATATTTGAGTCGTATATTAATGGATCTCTTTATATTTTATTTGAAAAAAAATTATATATTATTATGTCTTCAGTTTTGAAGATTTTTCAACGAATTTTCTCGCTGTTGCGTCATCACCCGAGACATCCCTTTCTGTAGGAAGGATTTCTATCTTGTGCATGTCACTTGTCAAGAGGATTCGCAATTCAGTCTTCCAGATCGATTTTCTTGTGAGATTAGGGTCTGTAAGTCGGCGCTCCGCATTAACTTCTTTTTTTACGAGTTAGAGTTCAGCATCGATTCTAATAACATATTCTACCGCATGACGTTCTTTTACTCATCAAAATGCATGCGTTCAAGAATGTAACATTGTTCGCGCGAAAAGCTGTTTTTTGAGGTCTTGTTATTACAGGGAAAAATTTTTACCTGTAATCTTTGCTCTTTTATTCGCAAGGCGAATAGTTATAATTTTTGCATTTCACGAACGATTCTTAAGAATAGCGCGGCTACATAAATTGAGAATCTTTGCAATATTCTCTTTGTTGCGCACTGCTTGAAGTCACGATAATGAAAGAGAAATTTTTTTATTCGCAGCGAATTATTTGTTTCTGCTTACTCTTGCAGAAGCTTTCTTTCTTTATGATTTTTTAATAAAATTATTAAGTATTCCGACGAGAGAGGGACGGGAGGAGAGGAACGTTCGCACAATTTGTGAGGACGATATTGTTACTAAAATTACGGCAATAGTTAAATATTAAATAATGTTTGTTACCCGTTTAGTACGCTACCCGTCTGCGGTAACACGACGGGACATCGGGCTGCATTTCTGCGAGGGTACGTGTCGTAATGGTCGATGACTTTATTGCGTTCCATTTGGTTCCTCGGAGTCGCGCGCCGTAGGATACGGGAAACGGACACTTTCTCTATCAAGCGGGAATGTATTCTCGAACACGATCCTACGCTCGATTTGTTATACGGCGGCAATAAGTTTTCGCCGGAACGAGATTGGCGCAGCGAGATCGGTGTTACGACGTTCTCAATGTTATATTTATTAAGACGTTATTTATAAAACGACATCTGTCCCGTCGAAATAAAACGTTTCTTTATACACGTCGTAACCTCGTGTCACGGAAGAATTTTAACTTATCGTAACCAAAATGTGATAATATACAATTTCTTGCAATCACGTCGTATTTCAAATGTAATTTTAACAATATATTTTGTTTCCTCATAGCTAGCATCGCAGTTACTTTTAATCAATTGAAATGACGAATAACAATCGAAAACAAATCGTTTTTCTTTTTGACGTGAATATCGATCACGCGTCTCCCTGCGGCTGATGAGGATGGACGAAAGCGAAAGCAATTACGATGCTCATTGACGATTCTCGCTCTCTATCGGACAGAGAATTATCTCGGAGGACAATTCTCAGCGGGCATAACCAGCGTGCTGTTTCGCATGCAAACGTTAAAATTAAATACCCTCGCAATTAATCTCGCATTTATGAGATTGTCGCGGGATATCGAAGGGTCAGACGGCTGCGATGCCGAAAAGCAGCGTGTCGGGACGCTGAGAGCGAGAGCGTGAGAGAAAGGAGAGAGGGTGAAAATTGTGTACATGCACCTATAACCGTCGTTCCATCGGGGGCGAGGGATGTCCTGTAGCCATGGTGACACGCTGACTCATAGGACGGACCACTGACGCCGGAAGAAGATGGTTCGTTGGAGGGTTGGGCGGAAAATCCTTCGAAGGATTCCTTGCAGCTTGATCTATTATTCCGCGCGACGGGCGTGGGCGACTGTGATCCGTGCAATGACCTTGGCAATGTTCTATAACCTCGAGAAAACTACATCACAACGCGAGGGGAGACGCGTGCCTCTCTTTGCCTTTTTTCTTTTCCTCGGCCCTCGCTTTTATAACCGGGCATGAAGATATGTCTCCCGAGTGTACGGGAAGATATGCGATGCTTTTTATATTCTTAATTCCACGTGTGCTTATACGTTTATTAACTTTCTGCAAAATTATGGTTAGCATGCACTCTTTTGACGCATTTCTACGTTATTATTAAAAGCGTCAGGGTAAGCTGTAGGGGAATAATAGAAAGCTGGGAATTTTATTTTGAATACTATATATATATATATGTATATATATATATATATATTGTTACGTACGGAAATTTTATATTTCCGACGACGCACGTTAAAAGTCTTGAACGCTTAGACGACGCACGCTAGGCTCGGAATTCCGAGGAAACGGCCGGGTTAGTGTAAATGTTTAGATTATCTTATCGGAGTCCGTTGAAGGGCTGGGGGCCAGATAGGCCCAAAACTACGCTTCTAGAATGTTCTAGAAGCTTCTAGAATACCCCCCCTTAAGACGCGTAGGAAAAAGGCGGAAATCTCGCGCGGGAGATTCCGGTCTTTTTCGGGTATAAATAGGGCGGAAAAACGCCGCGGAAAGCAGATAAGTTTTAACTTCGGTCTTGACTAGACGTAATTCTCAGACTCTCTCCTAACCTTATTCGATTTCCTACGTTCCGCTATACGCTAAGTTCGAGCATTCGCGCTCAATTCTAGGACTTAGTCCCTACACTCTCATACCTTATAAGACCGCGCTTCACGCACAAGTTGTATTGAGATTTATAGAATAAAGGTAAGATAAGTTTAAAAGGGAACAAGTGTAAAAATCTGGAATCTCATTTCGTATTTTTAATCAATAAATCGATCACTTCTAAGATTCGACTCGCAGTTGTCGCTGACAAGCGTGGCGATCTGTGCTGGGGCGCTGACGAAGAGTGTGGCGATCCAGTACTTTCGCTGCCGAAAGCGTGACGATTACGGGGTTGATTCTTGGGGGTCGTAATAATCACTGTCACTTCTGGGTTTCCGACTCGCAGTTTCCGCCGACAAAGCGTGGCGATCTGTGCTGGGGCGCTGACGAAGAGTGTGGCGATCCAGTACTTTCGCTGCCGAAAGCGTGGCGATTACGGAGTTGGTTCCCAGAAAAAGACAATAATTTCGACAAATTCCCGAAAGTGAATTTGACCTCTACGCTGACGATCTGAGCGCTGACGAAGAGTGTGGCGAGCAGAGGGTGTGGCGGATTGGTTTTGAGCGCTGCCGAAGAGTGTGGCGAGCTTAAAATTCATTTTCGTGAACGCGGCTGAATGACGAAGAAAGGAGGTAGGCGCGTTCGTATTAAACGAATCAGATTCCAGATCAAGCAAGCAGTCATTTCTAATCAAGACCCTCTCCCCTTCCTCCAACAATTGCAACAACTAGAAAACGCACCCCCCTTTAAACCTATTCCTGTCGATTTCGACGTTGATTATCCTAATTATTACCAAATAAATAAAGCTGATCCTCGTTACCATACGTATAAACTCAGATATCTTTTCGGTCCCGAATAATAAATATAATAATAATAATATCCTTCACACGACTTGTCCAAATTCCTGGTAAATTGCTTAAATGCATTGACCAAAAAACGGACGAACTATAACAGTCAGAACGTGACAATATATATATGATATTATATGATGTATGTTTGTTTTTGACAAACCAAGTACTTACGTGGCCTATTCTGAATTTGACAAATAAAATAAGTTCAGATATAGTTTTGAGATTTACGAGCAAATATAATCGCATTGACTTTTCGTCAACCATAAACATTTTGATTTGGTTAAACGTTAAACATAAAAAATTCCAATTCTTAAGAATGCAGCGACATACCAGTAGCTCAAAATTCAAAAATATCTAAATTGCGATTTTCATACTTTTACATGACAATATCTTAATTTAAAACTTTAAGAAAAAATTTTTTTGATTATAATTGTAACTGTCCTAAACGATACTAATCAAGAATTATATGCACAATAGAAAAGCAACTATCATGATATATTGCCAACATGCAGCAAATATATGGATTACGCTTGCGGTGATAACGGCTGATACATATTTTCTAAATATATGCACTACCTATTACGTGAGACAGATACGAGACGGGGAGGGGAGATGATAGAAGGTGGCCTTAAAGTCGGAGATTCTTTCGGTAGCGACGTAACGAAGATAAAGTACTGTGGCTTGAAGGGTCTTGTCTGATCTCCACAGTCACGCGAGGTATGTACTAACGATTCGGAAAATACATCTTCGTTGTATCTTATGAAGAGTGATAATCTGCGAGGATTGGGATCGCTTCTCTTTGTCAATTAGTTATAAATAAACTATTAACATGTCCAGACATGTATAGACTTACTTTAATATATTTTTTCTAGTGTATTTGCAGTTCTTTATCATTCCACAGTTTGCTCGATTATTAGTAATAAATCATAATGTTACACTTATGACAAGTATAAAATTATAAAAGTTAATAGAACTGCAATAATTGCATCAACTAGATAAGAGAATTGCTTTATCGCAAAGTCTCGTAACTAAAGACGTTATATATCTTCATTCTCTTCGCGAAAGAGAAGCTCCATTGTTGGCATACATTCTCCTGATTTATCGGTATGATTGGTAAATCGTTAAGATCATTGAAGCCAGTAAAGGATCTATTATCTTCGTAATAGCCGAGATGCTTTCGCAGGAAATAGGGCGTAAACTCGATGGAGGTGATTACCTCGAAAGAGAATGGGGACTCTAATATACCTTTACTGAATGTCCTTTTGTAAAATATGGGACGCCGATGTTGGGATTATCATCACAGTACACTGGATACAGGCAATACGACCACTGCTTTGCGAGGAAACAAAAAAACAAAAGAGACAGAACGCGAACTCGTGCACCAAAAGGCTCGTATCTTTCTGTTCTCGACAGTTCTCTTGAGTTTCGCCGTTTTGAGGTATCGAAGCGTCGAATATTTCCCTTTTATTTCTCGAAATAACGCTGGACGATACATGAAAGCAAAAAAGAGATTCTGCTTGAATAATAATCTCAGAGGCCATATTTATTCGCTTCCAAGATGAAAGAAATAAAACCTAAAGATGAAGAGAAAGTTCGGTATGCACTGTTTTCAACATTATGGATTTACAATCTAATTCGTTTTGATTTTATCAGCTGCGTATAAATCTTATAGACATTTATTATGAAAGCTGATTAATAAAATTAAATAGCGCATGTATCGATTCGAGAAATTATTATTATATTACCATGACAGCAATAAAATTCTATAACCGTGTAGTTAAACTTACATCTCGCAAATGCGAATCTTTTAATAATTTATGTAATATAAAATACCGTTCTATACTTTTATAGCAAATTTTGACGATGTTCCGAAAATATACCTGACATTTTTTCTTATTTAATTCTCATTATTAAGGTAAATGTACCAATGCAATGTCGGGACACTTAAGACTTATGTCTGGACACCTTTTAGTTTTATTTTAGTTTTTAAATAAGTATAACACGAATTAAAATCAAAGATAAAAATATAATACAAGAAAAATATTTTTATCTTTGATTTTATTTCGCGTTATAACTTATTTAAGGACTAAAATGATAAAAATGTCCAGACATAGATACATGTCCAGGCATTGGCACTTACCTTATCGATTGCTCGTTATGAAACCTACCGTTATTTCTTTTATTACTGATGAAGATTTATAAGGAGACGTAATAGTGTCAGGGTTGTTCTTGATGACGAGGATAAAGGCTTACTTACGTTAAGGACATGTGCGTAATAAAGGCAAGGGAAAGGTCTTCAAGATTACCGAAAGCTACGAGGGAACGAAAAACGTACTGGCAGTGGATTTATATAATTTCCTCCAAGGATTCTGGGTTTTGATACCAAAGAGGATTTTATTATTTCATGAAAGCCGTCGGCGACGAAAAGAAAATCCACGTGCTGTTCAGAAAAGACAACACAGAGGAGCTTTTGACAGACTTTCCTATCATTTAAGAGAGTTTCACGTTTTCACGTAATACAAAACTCTGTAATACATGAGAGCACTTTGCTTTCTACATCTTAAACCATATATCAAATATCAATCCGAAGAATACAGTGTGTAAAAATATGAGATGTTACACACAAGAAATTTTGTATTGAAATATAAAAAACAAGTCTTATGTGAGAATATGCAAGTATGACGTATGTTTATATGTGATCACATTAATTTACTCGAATTTGCATGCATACGGGAGATCTTTTTAACAACTCATATTTGAGAACCTCTCATATCTGGGATTAAAGCTTTTATATCTAAATGGAGGTGATTAACGCTAGATTTACGAGTTCCTACATTTCAATCTTAAAATCTCGAACTTCTCGTCGACGCGGAATCATTTGTATAGAGCGTGATGACTCCCAGGCATCCTTTAGAAGCGGAAAAGCAGTTCGAGCGTCGGCATTTAATCCGGGTGCGTTTGTCACGCGTGTCACGCACTTTACAGCCCCTCACGCTCCGGCAATTCCCTCTCGTAACGTTCAAGATCCTAGGAGGTCGCCCCTCCTTCTTCTCTTGCTGCTCCTCCGCTACTTTTCCTCCGTCTCCTTCATCTCGTCATTCCATCCCTCCGCTACCTTAGCTTATTCACGCGGGTGACAGAGCGTGGCGAAGAGACGGGGCATGTCACAAAAGAGGGATAAACGTTTAACCCTTCTCGCGCGCGCGAACTTCAACTCAAGACTTGAAATTTTGTGGAAAACGAGCCACGCATTCGAAGGGACGATCTCCCATCCACCTCTCTATGTTCTGACGAGGGTAACGCAGATTTGACGATGTTTAGGGCCGATTCTTTCGAGAGATTATTCTGCTGGCGTAATACAATTCTTCGCGGTTTGCATTTCAATTGCCTGTAGGACCTTCATCGGAAAATTAGAATCTGAAAATCTAATGTATTTAATAGAGTTTCAATCGAACCTCGGGAAAAGAAGAGAGAGAAGAAAATTAATGGAATGTTTATTCTGTCCTGTTTAATCGAATATGTGATTGTCCAAAAGAAACTAAAAGTAAAATTATCTCTTTTGATTTATTATGTGATTGAACTTATAAATTAATACGATGAAATTTATATAAATATGTTGTAGAAACGCAAATAATTTAATCAATTAGAGAAAATACCACTTACGGTCTGGGTTGGATCTTGCCTATAATTATACTTCTGTGTGAGTTTTGTGTACTTTTTTCCAAAGTGTGCACCGATTTTTTGTCGGTCTTTAAAACACACAACTCTTTGTTGGAACAGTAAATCCACATATTTAAGTCAATTATTGATTTAACTTTTTGATGCTAGTAAGCCTCCTTATTAAATCACTGTAAAAAATTTATTGCGAAAAATATCACTGCAGCTAGGGTTCGAACCTGGACCTTTCTACAATCCGTGATGGGCATCTTTATCAATTCGACCTGAAGCAAATTATTTATATCAAAATAGAGAAAAGCAGAAAAGAGGGATTAATGGGTCGTTTGCTCTATTCCGTTTAATCGAATATGTGATTGTCCAAAAAATCTAAAAACCAAACTATTTTCTTCAATTATTTGATTACTATGTAATTGAATTTATAAATTAATACAACAAAATAAATAAATGTAAATATATTATGCTGCGGAAACACAAACAATTTATGTCAAAATAGCTTGAAAAAAGAGAGTACTTACAGTCAACTCCAGTTTTCGTACTCCGCAAAACTCGCGATTATTGCTTATATTTTTCTCGAATAGTTTATTTCGTAATGGCCGTCGAAAGTGAATGACGCAAATTCGCTTTCAGATAACCAGGAATTTCCTTCCGCATGCAACGCACACGCGATCAATCATCATTTCGCGCTTTCCCTTGTGTGCGTCTCGAACATGTCGAAAACTACAATTACCCCCGTGCATCGGCCTGCATTCGAAGCGGATCGCGAAACGCTCGCGCGCGCGCGCGCGTCTTCGCGGCGCGAATATCCGTGGAACGCAATGTCGCGGTAAAAGGCCCGGAATGTCTCGTCGTCGCGCGAGCTCTTGCCGTGGAAAATGGATCGACGTTTTACGTGCCCGCGCCTACGGGGAAACCTAGAAGTAAGCTTACTCGATTCTTCCGGGTTATATAGACAGCGGAAATCGACTTCAGTCGGAACAAAGAGCCACTGAACCCGCGGGAGGGCGAGACCCCTGCGATGAATCATCGCTTTAATCCTCGTCGGATAATCCACCGATGACGAGAGACCGCGTCGCAATTTTATAATCAATTAAGAAGGCGTCGCGCGGCGGCGCCTCGCGGTGTGCGGAGCGCGGGTACGGCGCGGAGAATCGATAGGGCGGAAGTAAACGAAGAATCCCTTGCTAATGAGTCCATCAGTGGCGGCGTGAGGCGGGTTTAAAGCGCGTACCTGAACCAAGTTCGAGTCTACGCCCCAGTCTATACGCTTAGAATACAGAAACTGCCACTTTATACCAACTTAACCGATGATTAATGAGAGGCGGAAGTAATTCGTTACCGTTCGTCTACTTAGGTTGCCTACTGACTTGTAACTTAGATACTTTACACGTAGATTATCTCTTTAATTAGGTGTAAACCGTGTAAACAACTAACATTAATCTAAAGCTGCATGTATACCTCGAATATGAGATATATTATTTTAAGAAAGATATCCTTATTGGTTAGTATGAAAATGTTATACGCCCGAATCATGTATGAGTCCTTCCTCCCATCCAACGTGAAGAAATTTTAAATTTCACTATATATTTTTCTGTCTTCCCATATATTTTTTAATATGGCGCGTTCTTTTGTACGCTGTATAGTAGATGCCCGTTTATTCATAAGACCATCATGCGGGTCTATAAACTGGATGCTTCGAGTACTCTGCATGCTCAACTTTATATGTTTCTTTTATCATTTTTCTTTGCTCGCAGGCAATCATCTTCGCTATACTCCCTGCGGTTTAATAACATGACTCTTGTATACGTTACACTTGAACTTCCGACGTAAGAGAGACTTGAACTTGCCGTGAGGTCTCGATAACAAGGCTTAGATTACATTTCCAAGCAAATCAGATTCAAACTACTTAAGGAATAGCAAATTAATTGCTGTTCCATTATCTGAAATGCACATCTATTCCAGAAACAGTCTTATGCAATGTAAAACTTACCTCGCTTTTCAGACTTTTATCTCGCGATCTCTTCTGTCTGTTTCCGTCATGCAACAATTATCCTGAAAGCATATAAGCTTATCAGCAGCGATTTCATTGTAGAGCCGCGTGTTGCGCAAATATGTCACGCTAACGTCGCTTATCAAATTCATGGAAATCACGTCGGGCCGCGATTTCGAAAACGACCCGTAACAACCCGCGGCCCGTCGCCATTGCGATGCAAAGTATTTCGAAAGTCCGTAATACAAGGCTTACAACTACGCATGCAATTCGCAATAGGTAGCAACGGGATTGCTCAGCGTAAAATCCTACTCGCAACAGATGTTTACAGTCCGCAATCGATTGCATGCAAATAGAACATATGTCCTGGTTTACGCAAGAGAATCCTGCATGTATTTTCCTTGGTGATATAGTTTATTATATAAAATGTTATTGATTTGATATAATATATATATCAAACGATAAATAAATAAATAAATAAATTTACTTATTTATTTATTTACATTTATTTTGCCATTTAGCCGTAATACAAGCACTTATGTCATTTAAATGTTATTTTTAAATCGTAAAATTTTAAATATACAAATTTTAAAAGTATTATACACAGTTAAAAATTAAAAAATAAAATTTAAACCAATATCTCAAGTTAAATAACATTTTGTTATTTTTAACTATCATGTGTGTCGAAATTTATTATTTGAACACAAAACAGTATTATTTTAACTCCATTGTAGTTTAGTTAAATTAACATTATTTTAGTTAAATTAACACACTGAGTAGGAGCAATGGCGACTTATAGGAATGGTTAAAAATGACTCAAATTGAGTATAATTTTACACTACGAATTTAACAATGTACCTACTTGGCTCGAATGTCTAGTATAATCAAGAATCATTTGTATGCGCAATGTTCTGATATATATAAGCGGTTATAAATTGCGGTTGCATGCGCAAGAATTTCTCAGAATATGCCGCAAAATTGATCCAGATAATCAATATGTTTCACGTTTTCGTTCATTGTTCTTTATTCTTAATGTACGTTTCAAAATGACTATATTTTCGTTCAAGATTGAACGAGTTTAACCAGAATAATGTTTTGTAATTTTATAATATCAAAGTTAATAATACTTTGTCAACTCAAGAAAGTGATATATTTGCCCCAGCCGAGAGATGCAAAGAAGAAATACAATCATGATGTTATCGGACCATCTTGTAGACGGGAGTGGTACTTCGATATAGCCAACGTCAGGATTGTAAATTGTAAGAAACGCGTTACAGCTGTTTTGATAACCGATATCGGCGAGCTAATAACGTCTAGACAGCCGGTCTTGATTCACGTTTCCTGCAACACTATGTTTGTGTGATTTACCACAATACATGTACAACTATCTATACATTTCAGAATGCAATAGTGAATATCTTGCGTTACGGCGATATTTTTATATATTTAATTTATGATAGACTTAATAGCTTAAAGAATTGGAAAACGAAAAAATATATGATTGATCGAAACGAATGAACTTAAAAATAAGAATCGAGTGTTAAGGTCGAGATCAATAAAGGCCTTAGATAGTAGATGTTAATTTGGACATCGGAATGGTTTAAATATGCAGCGTCGGTATTATTTTAGTACCTCAATTTCGCAGCTGAATTCCGTTTAATACCAAAAATAATCAAGTTACCGATCAATATTTAAATTATAAATAATCAAGTATCCTTAAAATATCTTGGTACTGACAGTTTCATTTAAGAGCATTTCGTGTCTCGCTGATACATCTCCTACAATTTCTACGGAGGTGTGAAGATCAGTGTCGGGACGCGAGTGAAAGAATCACCGCATGCCTTTACGAGTGATTCATGCCGGTGCATTGTGCCCGAAATCACGTGACTAAAACATATCGCTCTTTGCGAAACTTACAACTCAATAGCCGACCCTCCCAGAGCGAATATCGCACGACTAGGAGCACCGGTAATCGTATTACCGTCGTAGTCCGCGGGCCGAACCGTCCGTTGCCGTTGCCGAGGGTGTGCCGCAACTTGCGTGACCGACGCGTGTTTCGGTCGTGTGCATCGATCTTGATGCGCATCCGCCGCGCATCCTCAACCGTCGCGACGGCACTCGGCAGCGGCACGTTTCCTCGTTTCTCGCAGTATCGAGCACGGCCACGCCGAAACAAACGGGGGGACGAACTTTATTGACGTCAGATCGCATCCACGTTGCCGTCCTCCCGCGGGAGTACCTCTCGTTACTCGGCAGCGAAGTGCTTGAGCAGAAACGGCGCGGCTCCTGACTCTCATCTTATCGCCTTAATGCGATTCGACCGGCATTACGCGGCTCTCGATTTGTCGCCTTCGTCATCGCGCAAATGCGATTTCGTTGTCGCCACGCGCGAATGTACGGTAATCTATTGAATGTCAAGTGCAGGCTCTCTCCTTCACGCGCGGGATTACTTCGTCCTTCGGTCCTTCTCGTTGCTGATCCCCGTCCACGAGAACACTTTCATTTGCGCGAGTAAGTACCTATACCGAGGATGCCGAGGATGATTCATGGTCGGCGACAAAGGACGATTCAACTTACGTTCACGTTTCACGGGAGACTTTACTTCGCGAAGCGAAGCGTCGCTGTTCTTCGCTTTAGCATTTCGCATCTTGTCTCTCTTTACGAGTTTTATTTATAACACGATGAAGGTAAAGTGCAAAGCGCAAAGTGGGTAGCTGAAGCGAAGTTAGATATTCACTAAGTAAAGCACTTATTCTGCATTCAGGACTCGACGAGGAAGAAACTTTTCGCGAAATGTACTGGGAGAGGATCGATACGTAACACTTGAGAAATCGTCATTTAATTTATATACGCAACATTCGATGAACGTTTGTTATCGCCAGAATAACTCATTAATTAATTCGTTATTGCCAAAAGTGGAAGAAGAATTTAGGAATACTGCATTGCGACGTAGTGCTCGAAATCCCTTTCGAGTTACTTTTTTTCTTTCATATTTTACTCGTGCAACATCGCGAACGAGCACTCGACTCAATTTTTGAGATCATTTGAATTTCTTCTCTTACTCTTAATTTAGAATAGACTTTTCTCCGGAAGCTGTTTTATTTTAGACGTTTTTAGAGAGAGAGGGGGGAGAGAGAGGGTGAGAGAAGGGAAAAAGAGAGAGGGAGGGTAGGGGGAGAAAGAGAGAAAGTCGCGGAGAAAAATGCTCTTCGTCCGAGAGATCCCGGACGTTGGAGTGAACTTGACCTGGCTCATCCGGTGGAAAGTCTCGCTGGTCTCGCTCTAGCCACTCTCCCGCGCGCAAGGAAAAAGATGGGAAAAATCGAGAACCCGGAGAACGGACAACCCCGAATGCGACTGAAAACACTGCCGGCAATTTTACGCGACTGTGCTGGCAGGTTGCATACGCCTCTTTTTTTCCCGCCTAGTCGCCGTTCATTTTGCTTCCTTTTAATTTTCATTCACTGCGAAAAAATCCTGCTTCTCCCTCTCTCTCTCTCTCTCTCTCTCGCGCTCTCTCTCTAATTTTCCTGAAATTATAGCTGCTCGTTAACATCGTCCGGTTTAGTTGAATAATTAGCTAGCGTTTACATTCGTCAGAGGTGGAAGTTAATCAGCATAGTAAATGTCGCTGCGAAACTTTTTAATAGACACGCTTTGTTTAGTGAAAAACTTTCCCGCGATGATTCGGACATTTTGCATGCGCCGAGAAAGATAATTAGCGAGATATTTTTAGTTTTACCACTTTTATTTTTTTTTTAGAAATTCGTAATTATGTTTTTTCTCACTCAATACTCGTGTTCGGATATCGTGTATCGAGTGATACGACTGTTCGTGCCAACAAACATTGGCGAATCTGATTCAGTGGGTGAATTTAGACACGTTTCGTTTAACACTATCCCAGGGTTTGGATCTGAACTCGAAAGACTAATACCACAGGTCAGACCCTTCTCTAACCACTAAGTATAAACCCAAATATATCCTTGTAGGCATGGTCTTGTTACACCGTTTTACCGCTCCAAACAACAATAAGTTACACACGTCTGTGGACCCTCTTTATATAATACTAACTAATTTACAAGCCATTACACTGTATTTAAAATAGGAAACAGATATTTACAAAATAAAAGATTTTTAGGGAAATTAGCTGAATAAGATTAAATGTGCATTGAATGTACATACAGTGAGAAGATTTTTATTGAAAACTTTGTAACCACACGATTCTTGAATCAATAGAAATATTAAAAAATTTAAATATTAGATTAAAAAGAGATATGTATTTATTTGCTCGTAAACTTACTCGTAAATTTGCTCGTTACTTGTGTTTTATCATGCATTATTAATTCCAGTGAAGATTCTCGATTTGATATCAAACAAGAATTTGCGTCTTCTTGCTTTCTGAGAAAGCAAGGGTAAATGCAAATCGGGCGCTGACACAAATCGACGAGCCTCGATCTTCCGACCCTTTACGCATCGCTCTTTCACAAGGCAAATGGAGAGTCGGATGTCGGATGGCTACGGTGGTTACTGCTGGCCGTGCCAAAACCACGAGGTCAAATATCTATTAACCTCTTTTGTACGATACGAGTGAAATTCTCGTGGATGCGGTTTTTCTGTCAAACGGATTGACGTATATCGCTACTCGGCGTTAATTGTTCTGTCGAATGAAAAAAATGACAATCACTAGCTACAATTTAACATTTGTGGATAATCATAAAGTAAGAAAGATTGATATATATATAAATGGAAAAAAATACATTTTTTTACAAAATTTCTATAAATTGCTTTACGCTTACACAGATGATATTAGAGTAAAATATTTTTACATATACAGGGTGAATTTTAATGGATGTCCCGTTTCTAAAAAGAGATGTAAGATTCATGTATAAATAATAATTTTTTTCGAAATTCAAAATTTTTGATATTACGTCAGGTATTTCTAATTATATGCAATAAATTGGTGCTGTTATCTAGATTTATCTTACGATGAAAAACATTAATCTTTGCACGCATACGTATATTTAATGTGAGACATTTATTCTATGTAATTTAATGAAGTTTAAACTAAATTATTAGAAAATTTGGTCTTTACGATAGGTCTTTATACAGTTCTGTATTTTTAAAAAAATATTGACAAACTTATATAAGTAAATAATACCTAACCCTGATATAACGCAGAATAAATAAATTTTCTTATAAATTTATAAGAGCTTGCTTATTAGTATCAATAATATTAAATAATTAATAATGTGTTATTACATTTTCAACTTTGACATAAAAGCTATTATACAATCGAATAGTAATCAATTTTGAATATGGTTCAAAAAACATAAAAATAAAATTGTATGCAATTTACAAAGATTATCATTGGTTATAAGATCCGATGATCGAAAATAATTGATATTTATATATTGACAAACTTATAACATACAATGTACACAAATTAATATAACACGTACGGTATGAAATTAGCATAAAATGTTCCACGAACAACATCAAAATAGTTTCCTTCGTTTACTAAAACTCATTATGTACACAACATACGTAGGCTTGCTGAAGTTGAGAATATTCTATCATAAATCTCAAGAATTAGTCAAAGCGCGTAAATTTTGCAAGATATCTGTCCCACTATTACCGTGTAACTTACAGAACTCAGGATTAAGGTAACAACTTAACGTAATTGATCGCTCAAACTTTCAAGTCCCGTGACTTCAACCCCGTCGTCTTGATATCGCGTCAACCCTCGTCGTCCTTCTCCGCCACCCCTTTTCACCTTTCCTTAATCCTTTTACGCCTAAAAACGGTCGAGTTCAAACCGTATCGCACTTTCTCAATTTTCATTCTTCCGACTCGACTCGCGGATTATTTCGTTCCAGGATTCTTCTTCAGTCGCTACTGCAGTTTGAACGTAATTTTGGCATGCACGTCTGCAGAGAACAACGCTAATGAGATCTGCAAGACTAATTTTCGTTTTGCTTTTGCAAGTCTAACTTTCCGACGTACAATATCGCCAGCCTCTCCCTTATAATCCGTTTCTCTTTTCTCTCTCTCTCTCTCTTTCTCCCTTTTTGCTGCCATGCAGTTTTCTCTTTATATTTCGCTAGTCTACCCTGCGAAACCTGTATTGATCGCGTGCACGTGTGGACAACGTTATGGGGGTTAATGCGTTTGATCGTTTCGCGAAATACATCAATCAATTCGGTTCTCCAGAAACTATAAGACGACGTATCCAGAACGTACAGGTGTGTGAGTGATACTTTATTTAAACTTTAGCTAATAATCATATCAGAATTCAGAATACATATGTAGATGATTTAAAAGAAATCTTTAGAAATATTTTCAGCAACTGATGGACAAATTGGAAAGAATGCGGGTAACGTCTGCAACAAATTCTATTTGAGATAGAGTCGTGCTATTATTTCGTAATGATGTCGGTACTACTCGCGAGATAAATTAACGTCAGTACTGCCGTTTCTTAACGAGTAGGGTCGCGCGTTATTATCCTTACATCGGGGAAAGTATATCTTCTGGATTTTTAATTAAAAGAAAGAACGAACGCATATATTTCAAGAAACTTTATTGCGTCGGGACTAAATTAGCGAAATTATTATTGAATGAAGTATTAATATTTAATATGTCGATTAATAATTCGTGATTAATACTCTGATTAGAAAATTAAGAATTATTTTATAATTTAGAAAATTCTATCGTTTCATAGTAGATACAATTACATTATGTATATAATTATAAATATTTCATGTGTTTAATCTTACGTTTAAATTTTATTATTATGTTTCTTATTTTTACCGTCTATTTCACATTACTTTGTCAAAGATATCTTTCTTTTATCTTTAATATTTCTTTATTTTACCCGAATGTTCCCGGTCGCATCAGCGTCATCAAACATGCGATTGAAAGTGAAGCTTCTCCTGATCGGTTGCCCTCGTCACTATTGGGTTCCGCCGAACCCAATTAACGCGAGTCCATCACGTGTCAAACGACGTGCATTCCCGTACGTGAAAGAGGCAAACAGTTAACCTCGGCGAGGGGTTCTCGAGAGCGCCGAGAGAAGGGCTCCGAACGATGGGTAAGGGCTCTAGAATTATCACAGTGCAGCCCCCTCGCCTCCATCTCGGGACCCTTTCAGGCGGGCTCCTTTCTTCGGTCCGTGTATGTACGTGTGCACATATATGCATGATCATTTGCACGAATATACCATGGAACGACGACGCATCGAGACGCCCGCACAAATAGATACCATAAGTAACTATCTTCTTAGTCCAGACAATACACATTTCTCTATCAACAGGCACCCTTCTTTCTGTCTATTTTTAGCTTCGCGGAAATCTTTCATCTTTTCTTGAATCTGGCACTTTGGATGCAAAGTGCATTTTTAAACTTGTCAAATGTCGATATATGCAGCACATATTTATTAGATATAATGGAAAATAATGATTATAATTGATTTTGTACAAAAAATTTGAATACCTTGATATACCTGAAAGAGTATTAGAAAATTTTACTTGATGTGTTAATATTTAATGAATATTATCGCAACATATATCTCTTAAGTAACATCACGTAATTTTCTCAATAAAATAAATTTGCAGAAATAAAATGTATAAGTTTCGATTTGTTGAGATATACATATATATTAATATGAAACAATTGGATTGGAATGAAGGAATAAAACACGAGAGAAATTTATATCTTGCATTTTAAGGAAGCACGCGAGTATGTAAAATATGAATGTATATCTCATAGTTCACAAGTTACGATCTTAGGATCCCAATGTATATTAATATAAGATAATGTAAATGTATGAAAAGTAACGTAAAATAGTGCTCCGACATCAATCCTTGGCGGTAGAGGGTTTCCCTTCCGTTGAATTCAAGCAGCAACACAGTGGCGAAGAGATGAAAAGCCGAGTGAATTAAAAACGTTCGTTTTCTTACCGGCGCTCGTAAAAGCCACATTTGCCTAACCATACGAAAAGGGAACCGACGAGTTAAGCTCGATTTATATTCCGGCTAGCACGGCAAACAATCTCGAAAACTTCTAACCGCATCGCCCCGCCGAGCCGCGCCGCGCCGCGCCGCGTTCGTGTCCCCAACGAGAGAATTCCGAATCAGCATTTCCCGCCTGCGGAGCTTTAAGCTTTTCTCTCCGCCAACTTCGGGAAATCTCTCGAAATCAGTCTCTCTTTCCCGGGCGCTTCTTTCCTTAAATTGTGGCGATGTTGAATTCGGCGCACCCGCATGGGGAAGACAGACATCATGAAAAAGAGACGAAGAGAGAGGAGGCGTAAGAGGAAAGAGAGGAGACCGATAGCGAGAACCGCGGAACCGCAAGCTTGGCGAAAGTCCGAAACTCATCTCGATTTCCGCTTTCGAATTTTCACGCTTTCCGACGAGATAATGGGCTTTTGGGTTATCGTTTCCCTCGGGAAATACATCAGCTGAAATGTAAGCATTGCGCCGTTACGCAACAATAATCATATAATTAACTTTACGGTAAAAAAAAAAATCTGTAAAAATATGTATATCATTTTGTATAAATAACGATAATAATAAGAAAGAAAGAAATTATTTGGAAACATCGCTTTTCTGAATATTCTCAAACTTGATAATATTTTTTTGTATATATAAAATCGAAATTCTATTGATTCTTCTTCTCTTTCAATTATGAAGTCGCGCGTTATATCCCCAGGTAATAAGAGACTTTTCTCTGACCAAATCAGATCTGACAAACGATAGCCTGGAAGAACTGAAATAAAAGCGATTTTCGAAAGAAGAGACACGAACAGAGGGAAGACGGTAGTTTCTGGAAGAAATCCACAAACTCGGCAAAATGGCGAAGTCCGAAATCCATCTCGACCTTACATCTTCAAATCTTGTCTTTCTAGCGAAATAATAGGGTTTCCCGAGTATATCTTGTGCACAATATTTCATCCAGGATACGAGTGACGCTGTTCGTTAAGCTCGGCACCAAATTATTATTTATTAATTGTTATATTATTATTACATGCGAAAATTGCCATTATTTGTTAATTATATTAATTGCGTTTTTTACATTTTTATATTAACAACGTTGCCGAGAAACATCAGCCAGTTGTATGCAAAAAATGCATGATGAATAATTTTCTTGCAATTTTTTGTGCTAACTCGGAAACGTAGCACTTTGCTGTTTATAGTGTTGTAGCCGACAACTTATCTCCGCGAGATTATTTTATCAGTATTAAACTTTATTTACAGCAGACTGCACTACGCGCTACGAGTCAAACTTTTGAGTTCTGTGCGGGGTTTCAAACTTACAAACAGTAAATAAACTTTATTTGCCGAATTAGCTCGGTATTATAATCAAATATTGCAATTTTCGTCGTGACAATCACCGATTTTCGTAGCAATTGCAATATGCATTTTAAAGTTACTTATGGAGGATTTAATGTTTCATACCACGATTTCATGAAATTCGAGAGAACGAGTGTTTCTGAATAGTTACATTACGAGCGACTGTTAATTGAACACGATTCATTGGACAATGACAAATGTGTAGGTTGATTGGCATTATAAACAAAAACTACCTCTTTGTTTGTTGCACGAATGATTGAATTCACTGACGCCAATAATCATTATGAATACTAATAAACGTAAAACTTAACTTACATTTATAGTTATATCTGATAGTCAAATTTAATATCTAACTGAATATATATACTAGCATTAAAACGATAAAAAGGAAAAGAAACAGTGAGAGAAAGATATCAAGAGTGTTGTTTTTTTATAAAAAGACTCTCTATAGAAATCTTCACAATAATTTAATCTCTGTAAAAAATTATTTTCTAATAAGATATCAATTAAGAATGTTTTTTCGTTGAAAGATACCTAACGCCTTTGACGTGTGCAAAATTATATGATTTACATAAAGACAAATAAGTACAGTTTCTCGAGATCTATTGCGCTATAATTTCCTCGGTAAAACTTTCTCCTTTTTTTTCCATTTTGACTTTTGTCAGATCCGTACGAGTATTGTCGAGTAGGTATATATTATACGTATCTGCAACGTTTTGTGACAGCCACGGATGATAAATCAGGGTCGTGCGAACATTTTATTGGAGTAGGCATTCTTCTCGCCGTGGAAGAAAGTTTTTGCCACTTTGCGTGCTGCACCGTTCAATTACACGGTGACGGATAATTAATGCCAAGCGGTGCGCGGCCTGATTTATTACGAGTGATGTAATTACCGGCGCGTTCGGACTTGCGATACGCAAGAATTTCACGGAGGCTACGATTTGAAAAGCCACGATAATTTCCATGCATGATTAATAAATATTGCGAATCGATTGTCGCTACTGTTGTTATACTCATTGGATAATATTTTTACTCTTGTTTCACTTTTTGATGGATTGTTGTTGATTATGTTGGGCCTCTACTCTAGTAATAAATATTTTAAATCAATTAATATACGTATAATTGCATTAGTGTTTTAATATTTCTTATTTATTTAATTAATTATGTTAATATTATTAAAATAAATAAATTACATGAACAGCGAATCCGTCCAAAATCTGCACCTGAAAAATCGTCATTTAATTAAAACTGTTATGTAAAACTGTAATAATTATATTATTTTTATATATTAAGATTTAAAAATGTAATTTTGTTTTATTTTATTTGTTATTCCATTTTATTTTAAGGAAAACATTAACGTTATCGAACTCCAAAATGAGCAGAGAATCCGTTAATACCACAATCTATTAATTTAATTTACTTTTTCTAAGGAATATGTTAGAAGAGGCAGAAATTAATATTTCGTTAGTATTAATGCACTGAAAAAAAAAATTTGTTAATTCTAAAAAATATTTAGTCCGATACGAGCAACTAAACATTTTAGTTAACTAAACATTAGTTGAATTAATTAATTCTTGATTAAAAAATTTTAAAGGTTGACATGAATGCATTATACCTTTTTTAGTGTAACTTGATGATTGTTAAAACAACTAATGTTTAGTTAAACTAACTAACGTGTTTAATTACTCGTATCGGACTAAATACTTTTTGTGATTAACAAATTTTTTTTCTCAGTGTGAAAATGGGAAGAATTGGTCGATATATGTATAAGTAGAACATATGTAAGATTAGAACATACCACCATATGATGTGTATACTGTATATATTTACAGGATATAGATAATTTATGATTATTAATACAATTTTATTATAATATCCACAGCGGAATTGTAATAACAATAATTATAATAATTATGAAATAACTAATTAACTAATGAGACGGATTAGCTCTTTTCATACTTTCACAGTTTCACGAATTACATATAATACAGCTTCAACTTTTATTGTATCGGCATAATAACGAACTTGTGCTAAATGCCATTGTAATATTTTATGAAATTAATTTGACGCAGGTTTGATTGATTTAATTAATTAACGCAATATGAAACTCTTTCCTTGTTCAAAACGTATTAAAAATTATTCCTACTGTTCCCGAACAGAATTGTTATTGCATAATGTATCTTCAAAGCTTGTTCACTCCTCCGGTATATTTATTCGTATTGTGCACCGTGTTAAATGCGCGGGCGTGCTTTGTGTGGCTCGAGGTTTGCCTTTAGGGATAAAATTAATGAACTTGTGGTTTTGCCTTCTTATACTAGTTATACGAGCTTACCTTTCTCGGCCCAAGTTACCGGAGCGTACAATGACCAAACGCCATCCTAGAAAAGCTCAGGTCGTGTTCAGACCGCGTAATACGAAACTGTAATCAGACTAATGGCACTATGTTATCTTTCTCTCTTTGTGAAATCGATCGTACAACCATCGAAAAGAAAGAAAAGGAATAGAAAGAGAGAGAAATAAAGTCGTTCCAGTTTTGAATCATAATAATAAAACCAAAGTACTCGTCAAGTGCCAGGTAATTTGAAAGACCAAGCATTCTAATAATTATAGTTATAATGGAGAATAATTTTAATATCCTCGGTATGATATTCTTCCCTTTTAAAGTAATGAAAAATAATCTTGGACATTATTTATAAATTTTAGAGATTAATTTTGTTGTGAGACGAAAGAAAATCGAAAATGATCGACTTGCACATTTTATAGAATTTTATAGAAAGAAGCGGGAAATATTAGTCCTTTCCTGTGTTTGTAACAGTAATCTACGAAAGGATTAAAGAGGTTTTATATGGTCAATTACTCTTTGTATATATCATGACGGGGCTCAATATATACATATATACAATACGTTAACATCTACGCTACGCTTTCCATGCGGCGAAGTTTAAGACGCATTTACGGTAACGCGCGTCATGATATGTGCACAAAGCAACTCATTTGGGGCGCAATAAAAGCGAATGCGAATTATGAATGATGTAAGTCTTGCGTAGCCATAAATGCGGGCATATGGAGCGTAATTAACGCAGCCTGTCCGAGCGGGCACAAGCTCATTATCCAGCTTATGTAAGCACCAAATTTTATTGATCAACAAAGGATTTGCACGAATTACGTTGGTTCTCCTCGAGCATTCTTGCTCCAGGATAAACAGGACCAACCGGCAAACATTAGCTAATCCCATGCAAACAACATCGCGAAGACAATCTGATTAATGAAGCCACAACTCGTCTATGTAGGTACTTACAATGTAAATATAGTACGAGAATTAATATGCGCGCATACGTGTAAATATAGATGTCAGTATGAACATGTAAACGAGAGATCGTGCACAATGATCCCGATAAATTGTTCTCTCACAAGTTTCAAGCCCCAATCCTTTATTAATCTTTAAAGTCTCTTAAAAGTCTTGATGCATTATAATATTTTTATCATATTCTATGATAAAATGACATTTCTCTGTATTGTCATATTATTTTAATGAAATGTCATCTTATTAATGAAATTTTCTAAATGTCGTCTTGTTAATATGTTTCAGGCACTGCCACCGCCAAAGATGCTACATCTTCGAGTTGGTTATAGCGGAGAAGCGTACTCGAGACTTTAGAAGACTCGATAGAATTCTGGTAAGTTCTGGTGACTTAAATATCGATTTCATGCTTTAAGAGAATCTAAATTACTTGCACCATCGAGACCGATCGGCTAAATCTTTTGATAAAAAAGTTTTTAAGTGAAGTTTTCTCTGCGAAGTTGAGTAGTAAGTCGACACGCTGTAATTGGATTCTGTGAGACTCACCTATACGAAGGGTATAAATATATAAAAGACACAATAAAATAAGTAAAAGGAAATAAATAAAAAAAATTATATGTTTATATACACACATGTATACACATATTTAGCAATAGATCAACTTGTTACAAAATACATATAGGGGAGGGTGGGGGAATTGGGAACACTAAACTTCTAACGCTCAAAAATAATAGAGAAAAGTTATAAACTAAATCAACTTTTATTGCTACATAAACTTTGGTTATCTATGTACTTAGTAGTCATAAAAAAATTCTTAAAAATTTACGTTTTAATAAAAATATAAACAAAAACAAAAAACATTGCCGTTCTTATTTACCCGATATTCTATGGGGTAATTGAGATCATCCCGCGGGGGAAATGGGAACGGTATGGGGTAATTAGGAACGACGGTTAATCACGACATATATTACACATATAACCTTTACTAGTCTCACCGGAACTACATTGTTCATGTGCCCAGAGTTGGCAAACGGCGCACTGGATCCAATTTTCTTTCGGTGGAGATTGATACTTTGCTGTTATTCTATTAAGTGAAGTAGCTTCTGGAATCCGTAAGCTGATGGAAGGATGTCGAGACATAAAGCCATAGTACCAGTCTTTGCCTACCAGCTGGGTTTCTTTGTTAAAATTGTGTTGCAGTTTGTTAGCTTCAGCAAATCGAAAAGCAAGTCTACGTAATGAATTTGGTGTTATGCCATAAAAAGACTTGCAGCAATCAAGTATGTATTTTTCTAGTTGGTCCTCTTGTTCTTTATTAAATACCGCGTGCCGACCTTTTTTTGGTGTCTTTAATTCGTTTTGTTTTAGTTGCTTAAATAATGTTGTTTTTGGTACTGAGTATTTGGTAGCAGCTTGGCCCAATGTGAGCTTTTTATTTTTAACATCTTCGATTGCATGGCGAAGATTTTCAATTTGGTACTTTGGTTCAGTCTTTCGTACGTAATTTCGAGGCATCTGAAACAATTTGTAAAGTTTAAACATTTTTACACAATCAACCAGCAGCACTATGGGTAATTAAGAACGCAAGGGGTAATTGGGAACGTTCCCAATTACCCACCTGACGCCGTTCCCAATTGCCCGAAGTAGTCAATATACATCAAAATAGCCGCCACTCTCAACAGCACTTTTGGTTAACTTCAATTTACGTGGGATTTAAAAACAGATAGTGCGTGCATGATAGTAACAAAATATGGTGTCTTTAAACTCAAAAATATGATACTTACATCTATTATAACAAACGACAAAAATTATATCAAAAATACAAAAAAAATTCTTCGACTTACCGTGACAGCACGCGTGCGTCCTTTTACTCTCACTGTCGCGTACGCAATGAGTGGCGCTGCATGCAGCCGTTGAATAGGTTCGGGACGGTGTAGTGCGGGGGGATGTATTACTTATCTAGCTGTTCCCAATTACCCGCCGTTCTCAATTCCCCCACCGTGTGTGTGTGTGTGTGTTTTGTGTATGTGTGTATTTTGTCATAACAAATTGATCTATTGCCAAATTGCAAAAAAATAAAATTTATATATTTTTTGGATCTCTTTAATAAAAGCAATATTTCTTACATATACTGAAACTAAAGCATTGCAGAAAAATATTTAGAGTTTGTTTGTCATTATGGTTGTTGTAAATATAAAGTTAAAAAATTGTGTTTTTTTAATTATGATTCGAAAATTCTAATTTATCACAACTTTTTGATCTTTTTACGAAAATACATGTTATACTCTAATTAGTTTATCAGCATTTATCGAGAGACGCGCTAAATACATTAAAAATATAGCAAATTCGCGAAAGAGGCGCTAAAGCGTAACTTTTCCCGGAGTATTCACATATGATATGCAATTACAAGTATGGCTTATAAGTAAAATGCAGATTTTTTATCGTTGATCCGACTTGGCTCCTTGCTTGAACGAAAGTTTCAACCGAGTGCTCGAGGATTTTACGCTTCCACGACGATTCAGTGGACTTAGCCGGAAGATTTTCTAAATCTGCTAAGCGACTTTCAAGTATAATCCTTCAGGCATAAAAGCTAATTTTAAATGGCTTCTATCACTTTGATAATACTGCAGAAGTTGAAGAGCCAATATTTTACTGAATATTTAAAATGGAGAACATTCGTAAAGTTCTCTAACTATTCTCATTAATTCGATGATATATACATATTTTATGTGCAATCATAATACAATTTTCCGATAAGTTGTTCTAATAATAATAATCGTGTTATTCTTTGTACTTTTCTATAAAACTGCGTATTAAACATGTATTTATATGAAAACGTAGGACATATTGTTTGAAGAAAAAAATTATATTAAAGACAGGTTTTTGCTTTTGTTTTACTTCTATATTTATTAAAAATACGAAAAATTTACTCTGCAAGATATTAATTCATTTACCAAAGTCTCTTTTATTTAATGAACTGTAAGTTATGGAATAATGTGTAATAAAAGTTAATTAAAGCTCCTTCCTAAAGTGCGAGCTCTTTTAAGTTAATTTCACGATACTGTTTTATAAGAAAATCTTATCGATTATTTTATTGAGACGCACTCTTGTGAATTCCTGTTTGTAAATAGTCTGTATAAAACTCAGCTTTTCAGGCATTTCTTTTGATGCTAGTGTATAATGTGGATTCGTTTGGGTGCTAATTAATATTTTTTCCACTTTCCATAAGAGCGACTGAACGAGCAGGGGAAAAGCATGGAATTTCTACGCTACGTTATATACATTTATATATGGGTCGCCGTACTACAAATAGCAATGTTCATCGTTTAGACTTACAGTCACGCTACAATTATTCACAAAGTCTCTCCAAAAATATCTCTTTTATACGATATTCATTACGATTTTATCATTGTACGTCGATTGGACAAATTACTACAAGTACAACGCGCTTTAAAATTATTTCGTATTATTTGTACGTCAGCCTAATTGTCGCATCTCTACTTGATTTAATAACCATGATCATTAGGAGCCGCGCAGATATCGAATATGCTTTCGAGGGAAAGAGGAAGCAGAAGGAAAGGTCTGCCATCGTGGAACGGGGATTTCGTGGCTGGTTGTACGCGGGGGGACTATAAATTTTCAGATCGTGAAACAGGAAGGCGAGTACACGCCTCAGGTCCCTGATACGGTCACGCACGTGCTTCTTCGCACGCACCGTCTCTCGTCGTGCCCCCCTTGAAATTTTATCGCGGAACGAATCCAACGAAAACGATCATAAAACTTTGCACTTTACAACCCCCAGACTCGGAGAAGTCAAGCGCGAGGGGCTGAAAACCCGGCCTCTCGTAACCGAACAGGTATAGGTATGCCCAATGCTCTCCTCGACTAAAGTCCTAAACTGGAAACTGCGCGCATTTATATTTTAATTACTCTGACTTCTGACGTTCTGACGAGACAAATGGCACCTCATTTTACAAATGCAGCGTGATCCACTTAATTAAAACCGATAACTTAATAGTAAAAATATTAGACGATGAAACACGACTTCTTAATTGCCCAATTAAAGAATCATTGCAAATTATAATTTTTTAATTAAGTTTTCTTATGGGAGACGAAATCGACAGAGTAATTTACTTATATTCATAAAATTTATCAAGATTGTTTTTAAAAGACAAAAATTGCCTTGAAAATTTTAATACGTAATCTTTTATAACGTTCTATATGTAGACAATACTGGGAAATTTATACAGAGACTATATGGTATACAAGAAGAATTATTTTAAATTCAGTTTCATACGTCAGGCTCTTTTTAATATTTAAAAATGAGAAACACAAAGCTTTGCGCCATCCTAATATTTTAACATAACCACATCCGCGAGCTTTCCTCGCTTCTGCACGGCGTGACTGTGAAATACTGGGGAAAGAGGAAGAAGCGCGAATGAAGCGAATCGTGCACTCTTTTCAGCGAGGAAGGCAGCCGGGAAAGATACAACCGGAGAAAAGAGTCTCCCAGGAGGCTCAATGGCGCACAAGAGATAAACCGTTGGAACGCATTGAAACTCCCGCGTAGTCGAGCAAAATGGAAATAACTCGGATCGTCCGTAAGATAAAAAAGCGTCACCGTTCGGATAATTAATAAAGATTAAGAAACGATTGAAATAGATGCAAGGGATTTGATTGAACCGATAAATCATGAAAATATTATCAAACAGTTAATCGCAGTTAAGATAGCAAGGATATCACTACTCTACGAAGAAGAACATTATTTGAGCTGCTTATATTCAGAATATTGTAATCCTAGTTTTATAAAATATTAAAAATTTTTGTTTTATGTATTTAATTAAATTTTGTAGTAACTTACGATAATTTACTCCGCATAAACGAGTGATATATCGTAAGTTACTACAGAAGTAACGCTCGCGTAAACGTAGTATAAGTCTCAGAAAACTTAAATTCTTTATTTAATATTATGTAAATTTTTTTAACAAAATTTTAAATTAAAATTTATTTACCAAGGATATTTGACATCGTTAAAAGAACATCATCAAGTTTTTTCTATAAAAAATCCAATTATGATGAAAAGAATCCTGTAAATTAAATATTGATGTACAATATTTGTATTAAATTACATTAAGTGCACGGCTCTCAATTGTATGTTTCAGGACAAAATGTCGATGACTGGGAGCTTAATGGGATACGAAAACAATAACGATGTGAACCAGGCCAAGTGTAAAAAGCCGTTGAAGCCGCTGCCGGTAGTGTCGAGCATAAGCTCCGGTGGCGTTACCACGAGCACGGGCAAGTCGAAGAGGGCACGAAAATCTACGAGGAAAGAATCGTGTATACGCGGCCATGTGAACAGCCTCTGGTCCGTCTGGTACGGCATCCTGGCTGTCGCTTTTCAGGCGTACATAGCAATGAGATACGCCAGACGATTCGCCGGTAAGATATAGCTCTACTCCCGTTTTATCTCGCTAAAATACGCCTCTCTACGGGATCGATTACGTTAACAACATCGGATTATCCGAAAATCTTCTTTTATTGGACCAGTGATTTCGTTTCCAAATAAATTACCTATTTACTGTCACGCACAACTGAATCGAATCTGATAGCAGATAGATGATGGTAATCTCTCGCCAATGTGTACTGTACCTTCGATGGAATCTCCGTAATGCTTTCGATCCCTTTTTTTTTTATATCAATACGAAATTACATCGACAACAACGATGTACTACTTTCATATCTGCAGAATTATTGGATTTATAACTTTAATTAATACTTTATGAAATAAAACGAACAATGTAACAATTATGAAATTATATTAGCCACTTCGAAGAGTTTCTCCTCCTCTTTCGTTTTGTTAATTTAATCAGTAAAACTTCTGGACGAGGTCTCGAATGGTTCGCTGCCTTTCCTTATTTTCCGGCTGTTTCCGACGGCGGTTTTGCGTAAATTTCTTTTCTTGGCAGCTGGTACGAGGCTTTCGTTACTGTAGGTCGTTACATAAAAGACACACGGTAGAGACGGAATTGCCAGCGAAATTTTTCGTGCTCCCTCTATCGTTTTCCGAATCGAGAAGAGATCTTATCTCGCTCATCTCGATGAGATAACAGAAAATCAGAGAATTGTTAGTTAAGTAGATTGTAGATCCAAGAAATCGTAAACGAATGAACCTAAATTAATAGGATATTAACGTTGCTTCCTGATAATTCTTTAATCAGCCATAAATTTAGAAGTAACGAATGATTTTCCTTTTCTCTATTATCCTTTTTTATTTAATCACTTGTGATATCAAGAAACCGATTCAATCGTTCTAGAGATTATCTCCACTTGGCGCTTCGAAAAAAAAACTTTTCTTATTGTAACTAGATTTAAAATAGAAGTTAATATAATGTTATGTACATAACATCTTAAGAAACAAATTTAGTTAAACAATAGTAATAAAATTTCAAAATAAATAATTTTTTTTTTATGTCGGGTGAATATGCGCGTCATACTTTATATATTTCCCTTATGAGGACCTGATATAATTTTACAAGGGCCTGATTGTGATAACTTATAAGGACTTTATAGAAAAACTGCGTTACACGATTACTTAGGTACCGATAAGGCAATAGTATCAGTTCCTGACAACTAAATCAGACAAATATTATATGGTCCTTATTTGGACCCTAGTTTAATTTCCAGTCGGGGTTTTTTCACGAAAACAATTTACAGTAAGTTAATACAGTTTTCGTAATTAATATAGAAAAAAATCAAGATTTTAAATCAAGAGGCTAATTTGTCTTTTAATACGTCAATACCGATTCACGTGCTTCTTTTTAAATATATCGTAGCATATAATTTTTTAATTACGCTTTTTGTATCATTTCTTTAGCTTACCTGTCACTACCATGGCCAGCGGACGCACCACCTCCTAAAATCGAACTGTACGCCTGCTTGGTGCTAGCCGGTACCGGAGTCGTTCTACTTCCGGTGCTACTTGGTGCGGCGTTCTTGAAGCTCGGCAATCTCGCGAACGACGGAATAAAACTAGGCCGACATTTGAGCGCTTGTTCGCGCGACCCGCCCTCTTCGCTTCTCACTAATAATCCCGATAACAGTAAGTAGACAATAATTTCAGAGCTTCAAGAGTATATATAAAAAAAAACACGTGATAAGTATTGTAGAACTTGTAATTATAGTCAAGTGATCTATTTTTAAGACATAAAATCAATAGCCACTATATTCATCTTCATAAATATGAAAATGTTGATAGAGTACAGAACTTTTGTGTTTAATTATACTATCGATATCGTGTTTTATAATTATTTACATATATTTTTTAACCAATTTAGTATTTTACATATTTATATAACTAGATATATTTTTATTTTGTGTAATTATAACACATAAATATTGAAAATATTGAAAATAAAATTTAAAGAAACGGAAATCAATACCATTATCTTACAAGGAAATTCACGAAGGTGTTTCTTTCTGATTTTGATAAGCTTTTAGTATAGAAAGGGGTGTTTCGCCCGTTAAACACACATATATATAGGCACGGATAAAAAAAATACATATCCCTTATTTTCATCTAGAGAACGACATACTAAAAGCTCATCAAAATCGGAGAGAGACACTTCCGTGGGTTTCCTTGTCGGACATTTAATATATTATTAGATTGAAAGTTTGAAACAGAGATGAGCAAACTAAGTCTAATAGATTTGTTCAAAACTATATAAATAGGTTCTATGCGAATTTTTATCTATTCGAAAGTTTTAAGAAATTTTTGTTTACGCTACTGCGCATAAATTACAGTTTATCGTGTCTGTTGTATCAATCAATTGACGCAATTAAAGGGTAATTTATTTATTTAAATAACATCGCAAAGAAAACCGAATAAGATAGAACTAACATCTGTTTCACGTTTTAAAGATGATTGATTGATCCTAATTACAATGTATAACTTCGGAAAAGACGCTGAGCAGGGTGATAACTACTCTTTTTTAGGTCTAGTGAATAATTTATGGAGACACGGTGGTCCTACGGCGGCCTTCGTGCATCTCTGCACGGCCATGTGCTTCCTCCTACCCTCTCTGCTCATGGAAGCGAGGCTAATACACGCTGGATTTCTGCCAAAAGGTAATATAAATGTCTCTGCATTGCTGCTTGTTACGCTTCTTCTGCGCTTAAAGGGGAAACACAATTCCTCCGCGGAAAAATATAAAATAAAATATAAAATAATTAATATTACATCCTATCTTCATTATTTTCTATCATATTAAACAAACTATTAATGCGCCACGAGAGGAGAGAGCATCGTGTAAAATAGATCTATACTTTTTTTTAAATAATTTAAAAAGGATTTGTCTTCGAACGATCTTAAATTATGTTGTTTTAGATTGGGGAAAGTGCACGAACTCGTCGCACACTTCTTTCATGTTTTTTTCTTTGAAATTCTTTAATTAAAGACTTGATGTTAAAAATTTGCTTCAAAGATTTGATATTAAAGACTCGGTGTTCTCGATGCCCTGAGAATTAGACGTAAAGATAAACTGACTTTATATTGCGTTTAACTGGTAAGATAACCGCTTTCTCCGCATACACTTTATGAGCTTGCTATTTTATGAGCTTCAATGAAATATTCCTATCATACTTCTCGCTAAAATACTTTCGCGCGATTTCGCGAGTCTCCAACATCTCTTTAATGGATGAGATACCGACGAGATATAAATAATTTTGCAGATTATTTTTACGTTTTGCGATAAAATAGTTCAGTGATTTCGCCCGTAAATCGAGCTTCCTGTCAAATAGGAACGTGGTGCCGCGCTTTCATTTCACTTTTAAAAGCGCGGTTACCCGCGTTCTCAGGCAAAATTGCATGAGTAATCGTTGACGTTGTCGACAGAAGCGGGCGTACACTTTGACGTACCACGATTCCACGCTCGCTGAATTTTCACGGGGGACACCGCGGCAGATATATAACGCGAAGGAAAACAATGAGAGCCACGTGCGAGACCGAGCATCTTTCCGCGATCACTTTTCCGGAGCTTTCCATTTCGCGTACGCACCCTCGCTTGTGCAAACAATAGGATAAGAGGGTTCGGCGAGAGAACCTACTAGCTGTTTGTTAATGCAGTACGCATTTGAAAGTACTTTCGCTCTACCGATCTGCAAATGTCGTTTGATATTTAAACTAAATGAAATCTCTAAATAAGAGTGATAATTTGATAAATCCAGTTATTTCAATGAATAAAATTGGATAAATGCAATAACGAAACTTTATATCTTGTTTCATTAAGACACTCTATTGCGATTTATACTGCAATTTATTTTGCAAGAAATTTTTGCGTTTACTTAAGATCTTATAAATTGTACACTGTTAAATGTTAAAGGATGAGATTTAAACCAATACCTTGAGTTAGATAACATTTTGTTATTTTTAACCCTAGAATCCATGTATCAATTTTTTTACCTTCTAATCCATGACTGGGGGCAGTATCGACCCCACGCTGTATTTGATCGTAAAACCGGTTCTACAGAAATAAAGGGCCTTTAAACCTACATGAATTTCTTCGTTTTTTAATAACGAAGAGAATGGTATACGGTAAATTTAATTTTACTCAAGTTTAGTTAGTGAAAAAAGCCATTTAAAGACCGAAAAATGCAGAAAATCAGCAAAAACCTCTTTTTTTAAAGTTTGCCTGGGGTCGAAATCGACTCCTCTCATGGATTCTAGGGTTAACTACCATGTGCATCAAAACTTATTACTTTAAAACTGAATAGTATTATTTTAACTCCATTGTTTAGTGAAATTAACATTGTTTTAGTTAAATTAACTATACGTATTGAGTAGGAGCAGTGCATGGCGATCTATAGGAATGGTTAAAAATTACTCAAATTGAGTATAATTTTACCCTATGAATTTAACAATGTATATAATATTTTTTTTTTTTTTTAAAGACAATTTAATTTTTATATTTTATTTTCCTTTTTTGACCCTAGAAATTACTTGAATTTTGGTTAAATAATTCTACACGCTTCCCCACGCATATAAGAAAGAATTGGATGGTAATAATTTATAGAATTTATAGAATAAAAAGGAAAAGATTACCATCTAAATATTCTAATACTTCCAGTGATTTTATTTCATCTAACTGGAAATTTTATTTCTTTTTCTCCTCTCACAGAGTTTATATTAAATTTATTCTTTTAAATCTCTTTACTTATTGTCAGTGTATAATTAGAAATTGTTTGTCCACACAACGTTAATCGATACAACGCAACCCATCATCTCGCAAACTTTAAATTGTTCGGCAGATGATGAGCTACATCAGCTAATTTGGCGAATGTACGTTAATCTCATAAATTTTGGCGAGTGCTCGGCTAGCGCAGGTAATAATCTCCATAATTAAAGCGCCACCCGTGAAGTTACGTTCGAACAAATACAACGTTCGCATCCGTCGTAGGTTGTTATTACCGAAACTGCTAAATACGTTCGTCGCGAACATGTTAAAACGGAGCAACCGGACGAATGTTTCGTCGGACGTGTTAACACATTGAGCGCTCGCGCGCCTCAAAAATTGCGCTGTCTCGCAACGTGATCGAAGTTTCCACATTCTGTCTGCCGGCAGGACGATAATGCCAAGCTAGTTTCTCGGTTCCGGAAATATCATCAACCGCCGAGCAGAAGGAAAGTTTCTACATGGTTTCGCCCATCTCGCTCGGCGAGCGAGCACTCGCGTCGACCTGAATAAATGCGTTTCTACGTCGAAGGCTAAACTCGATAAGCCGCGATTTACGGCAGAGATTCCTTGACGCATAAAATGAGAAATTTAACAGGCATCTATACACGAGTTTCGAGCTCTCGTTTTTTAATACGTGTGATGATATCAAGATGTTTCGGCGCCTACTGAGATTCGATGCAGATATTGAAACTACCGAGAACACAAACGTTAGGTAATATGAAGAATATATCTAGCATATATGATGACATCCGCAGTTGATTTTTTCATTATTATTCATGCCATAGTTACGAGAAAAAATAACGATACGCGAAGAACGTATTTCTCTTTTGGATTCTATTGATTTTCAAAATTTATAATCCAAACCCGCAGTTTGTTTGAATAAATAAGTTATGTATAGATAGTACGCAGACGGCAATATTGTTGTCACATTGCCTTTTTAATCTTTCCATTGCGTGTGATCGCGCAATATATCACATTGCAAAGAGAAATTTTTAAGCAGATGCAGCAGTGGCAGTTTTAGCTTCGCCGCCGCGGCGATAACATACACAGTAGTAAACTCGTCGATGTCACACAGGCGAAGGTGTGCAGTGAACATTATTCATTCCCACATATCTGAACCACATTAGTCCGCAACTGTAAACTGTAAGTTTGCTTTTTCGGCAGGAAAATTATTCCAGGACACTATAGAAAATATCTCTTCAAATTTATTTGCACGATAGTGCACTGTGAAAAACGAAACGTGCAGTATTGCCTTAAAAAATAAAGAAATGTGTCGATAATGCATCTAAATGCGTTTCTCCCAATTTTTTAAGGATGAATAGGTGTTTGTGTACAAATTATTATATATTCTTTAATAATTGTTATATTTTATATAAATAAGGATTTGTTGAACATTTTAAAAGCAGTATTTGCTAAATTTTTTTACTGAATTAATCATATTAGTCTGCATTATTTACGGCATTTATGCAATTATTAATTTTTTTTGCAGTAGCGCGTCTTGTATAGGAAACTGACGAATTATGTATTTACGACGATTTTTAATTCTGTGCTTATAAATATAGCAAAAACGTTTTTGCAGCGCGGCATATCAGCGAAACGCGTTTTCCAGCGGATTGTTAATTAAATGCCGGAAAATCAAGTTTAATCGCATTTCTACGTTCTCCAATCCCAGACCGCGTACGGTCGATTTTGAAATATCGACGCAGACAGGCGGTGCTTTCGGACTTCAGCCGCATTAATACAGGGAGTCAGTATATGTGTATACACGCGCGCACGTCGAAAGGTATCCGACGTAATGCACCACCGGCGCTTGCAAATAGGTATCATTCGCAGCGCACATTAAGCTCACTCGTAATTACGGTAAAGTGACGTACGTAGTCTGCTCCGACGGGACGGCGCGCGGCGGCCGGTGGTAACGTCGCTCGTAAATGCTCGTCCGCCGCGCGCATTCACTCTCTACAGTTAACAACACGCTGGGTCACGCTCGCAAGAACTGCGAAGGCTCGATTCGACCGGGAGATACTTTCAGGTTTTTCTACCGGCTTCCGCCGCTTAATTACTGGCGATGTCTCATCCGGCGGAGAGAATTGTTCACAAAATTAAAATCTTTAACTCCCAGTTGTACAAACTGGTGCTGTGTGCTTTCCATCCTTTTTCCATTCTTGACCGTCTGCAACGGACTCTTTCCGCGAGCCAGGATTAATTATAGACTGAAATGCAAACGATGTCAAGTGACAAGAACATTTTTCATACTTTTCATTCTATTTCTGTCCACTCTGCGATGTGCAAATCTATTGTTCTTTCCTTGACAAATATTTATTAAACTTCCACCATTATACATATATTATTTATTTCTTTAATTTGCAACTTGATTTTTATATTTAAGTTTATCTTTTTTAATAATAAAAATTATTCGAATTTTTAGTCAAACAGTTTTACACGTTTGCACGCTTATAAGAAAGAACTGTGTGAAGCGATAATAATTTATAGGATCATAAATTAGAGAAAGGTTGTCATCTAAATGCACTTCCGATAACTTTATTTCTCTTCCTCTATCACAGAATTATATAAAATTTATTTTTTTAAATTCGTCTTGTTTAGTGAATAAGACAGAAATTATCTGTCCACGCAATGTTTGTGTATTGAAAATAATTTTTCTAGCGCGTGTATCATACCATAAATTTATTTATGGACTATTAATATATTAGTTTCTTTTATCTTGTTTTGTTGAAAAATTATAAAATTGCATTTTATTTTATTCATTTTTACGCGTAATTTCTAGCTCTAAAAAAGATGTATTTTGTAAAATTTAAAATTAACGATTACATAGTTATATTTTAATCGACATTGCAGGTATATATACGCAATTAGTCACGATTCATTGTGCATGGTGTCAGAAAACAACAGCTTTTCCGTGAAAAGAGCGAATTGCGACGGTCTGAAGAATAGCGAGATAAATTACAGTGCTCCGTTTAACCCCTTGCTCCTTGTAATTAATCGTACGTATAAGAAATTCAAGAGCGAGAAAGTTGGACACATAGATCACAAGTTTGTACTTTTCCTTGACGTGCGTTAATCAAACGCTACAAATAATAATTACAGAGCACAGAAGTTCTAGCTTACAAAAATATAACTGTCATTTGGTTGACAAACTGGCAAATAATTGATCCACCCGAAATATTTCTCTAGTTTGAGATGTGGAATTGAATATTATTTTTTGTGTAGCTTTTATACAATCTTTGCGATTATATACCGAAAACTCGTGAAATAAAGTTTCTTGAAATTTGCGAAAAGCAGAATAAATAATATAGCATTATCGTGAAACAATTGAATGCGTATCGCTCTAGATGAGGAAATTTTGTTCATAACGCGGAACATAAGGATGATTTAGAAGAGCAACGTAAATATCATTGGCAGAGTGTGCACTTTGGCGCTGGCAGGCTCTCGTGGAGGGCGCGCGGAAAATATAGGAGCAGACAAGTGGAAGTTAGAGTAGAAAACTATGAGAACCTCTGGACTGGCGCGATCAAAACTTCGGCCATCGCACGCGAGTTTGTGCTAGTTTAATGCTCGTATTACGCAAGGCCATGTTTATGTTTACGGTAGTTTAGCACGGGAAAAGCTCGGCGTGTCTCGACGAAACCCTGTTCACGCCGCTCGGCGTGTAATATATTGCATACGGCGAGTCGCTCCAAGAAACTATCCTCTATCCGGTTTGTCTCTTCCTCGCCGATTCCGGAATTAAATTCGTCGAGGGTGCAAATACCGTACGCGCGAGCGCGCGCGTGCGCGTGCATTTATTTTGCTAAATACGAACTGTGTAGCGCGCATCGCAAACTTGGTTATTACTCGTCAAAGCAATCCGATTTATCAAGGTATGCGACCCTAAAGTTGTCGGCAAAGTTGCATATACGTGCCGCGAAATCATAAACTTCCAAAATCATGCTTTCGAAGCTCTAGCGTCTCTAGGATAAATATATAGAGCCAGTGAAACCGCAGCGAAAGCACGAATGCGGTTGCTGTATAATAGAAATTGAACTAATAAAGTTACGGATAGACGCTTCTCATAATTATAAATTATATTTCAATCAGATATTTTAAACTTTAAACAATGCATTATTATAATCATAGAAATAGATGTTTAATTTACCTTACCTATATAAATCACAATAATTTGAACATTAGTCGTTTGACATTTAATATTAAACGTTGACTGAACAATGTTGATGTTGACAGTATTAGCATTAGTCTTAAATTCTTAAACTAGAGAAGTTTCTGATTGGCAGAATTGCTCTTGCACTACTGCAGAATAAAAACTATGAAAAATTATTTATGTATGATAAAATGTTTTCTGTTAATTAATTTAGGATACAAATAAAAATTTAAAAGAAGTTATAAAACCAAGAATACATATTCAAGAATATTAAAATCACGTGCAGTAATAAAAGATTTATCATTTTTATCGTTGTCGCATGATCATGTCAAATCGTGTAAGCCATGGAAATATAATGATACATTATAGTGTTTTATCATATAAACGCGCGTTTCTCGTGTTCACATCAAATACATGCCACACTTCCAATTACTAATTCATATTTTGATGAGATACGATTGTTTTTCTTTTACGATTAAAATAACATCTTGCTACAGTAATTAATCTCATCGCGTGCGGTTCACACTTGCTGTCTCCAACACCCACAAAGTACACTTAACAATTTACGAGTTATGAAGAAACCGTGAGGCAACTTTTAACAGGTTTTATCTGATCGTATCACGAACTTTTTTACTATTAAAAAAAAACATAGAATCTAGTAGACATTAATTGAATATAAGAAACGGTTATGGAAAAAAAACGTTGTTTAAATTGTCTTCTTTCGTACAAATTTAAATTTGACAAAGAAAAATTAGTGCGAAAAACGAATATTAAATATAAATTAAATATCTAGTATTAAGAACTTTGTATTAATAAAAATATAATCATATTACGTAGTCAAAAACCATGTCCTAATAAGTTACACATATAAGGTGCAACGTTAAAAAATGACTCGTATTTGTTTCTCGCAAATAGCATTTAATTCCACTGCGCGTAAAAGTTATCCGCGCACCGAATAAATGCCTCTCACTTTTTGTAATTATGCAAATTTCTAGTTTCATTATAAATATTCTCAAATTGCCGCTTCACGCGGAATAATAGAACTTCTCGGGGAACGTTTAAAAAGAAAGCTCTTAACTTTCATAAAAGCTCCCCAGCTAACGCTCTGAATAGAAAATGCGTGGTTGTTCGCTTCAATCTGTATTATACCTGTGTGCAATAAAGTCACCGTGTAACAGATTTGATACGCCAGCTACGTTCTACGGAATATATAAGCAGAGACATAATCACGAGCACAATATTCTCCTCTTTATCCCATTGCTAATATTGGGACAAATATTGCTTCCATATTCGCCGTTAATAACAAAAATATAATAAGGTGGTATACTAAATCATTATAATTGAAATACTTTATTTTGCTTAAATACATATAGCTAAGTAAATATACAAGGTCCGCCAACGAAAAGTGTTCACCCCCTATATTTTGGAAATTCAAAATTATGAAAAATCGCGAAATACGTGTTCGATCATTTCGAGGGGCAACTCATTTAAGAGAGTTATCTCACAAGCGGATGCCCCAAGGAGAGCTCAAACAAGTGGAATCCCCTATATTGTATAATAGTATATTGTTTGAAAGGGCATAAAATAAGAAAAATTTTCGCAATGGTCGCAAATCAGAGGTCGATACGTTGACCTGTTCGTTATTTAGAGTCGAATATGGGCTTTTCCGAACTTTGACCGTAAATAACTCCCGAACGGATCAATCGTTCTAATTTGCGCCAAAATTTTTCTTATTTTATGCCCTTCCAAACGATCTGCTATATGGGAGGTTTCATTTGAAATTTTTGAGTTAGAGGCAATATCCCTCGAAATATAGGGAGTGCAGGACACTTTTTATTGGCGGACCTTGTATATTTATCTATTATTTAAAGATATGCATACGACTTTATTTTTTAGCGCAGTTCTTTATATTCCATCACTTTTGCAATCATAATGTATTAAATACATAATTAAATACATCTTTACAATTGAGTATAAATTAGTACGATAATCACACAAATCTCAAATTAATATTTGGCACGATTAATATTTGGCATTAAATCAAGCTGCAAAATGAAATCATTGCCCAAGTAACAGAAAGCATGAATAAGACAACGTTCTTTATTTTTGTACAAATTTACAACTTTATATTTTTTTTAATAATTTTTTGTTTGTTCAATAATTCATATGCTCTCATTTTAAACGATTGCAAGTAAAGATAATTTTGATTTTGATATGTATTTACGAGACAATTTTTCATATAAACATTTTACAAGAAAGGGACGATATTTTTGTATCTAAGCGCACTCCCAGCGCGAACAGTGCGCAGATTAAAGTGGATGTCGGACCCACAGTAGTACAAGTCAATAATTCGCGGAGGCCGTTCGCGGCGCGGAGCAAATTCGAGTGTCCGAACGCGACACGAAATAGCTCTCGTTTGTACTCGAAAAATAGGACGAGCGGTGCTTGAACCTGCCGCACTTAAAGTACCGTACACGCATTACGCGATCACGATTCATGAGCGAGTTTGATGAAAACAACCCTCTCCCTTTGAACATTCCACCTACCTACGTCGAACGATGATGCGACACCAAGAGCCCGCATAATGAAATTGCTAATAACGTGGCTCGCGCAGACTGCTAGTCTGGTGGCTGCTATAAACGCCGATAGATTTTTGCCTCGTTAAAAGCGCCCCGTTAAATACTCGGACTAAATCCGGGTTCGAGATACGAGAACTGATCAAATGACAAGACACGCTTGACATTAATCTCGTAACTTGTATAAACTGAAAGATCACGAAGTGATGTAGTTATCCTGAATTTTATTTTTTTCCATTGCTTGCATTGATATATGCAGAGGTTCCAAGATGTCTAGATTTCATTTAAAATAAATTCAAATATTTCCCATAAATGTAAAGTATAGAGAAAGGATCCAATCTTTTTGAAGGATTAATAAGTATAGATTTAATTTATGATTTATAAAAATTAATTTTTATATGACTTTATGTTTAATGTAAATCTTACAAATTAACCATTTTTGTGTTTTTTCTTTATTTTATAATTAGCACAAAATCTATCTTTAAATTGGAAATAAAACAGGAACAAGATTTTACAATATCGAATATGTACATGCATACTTTCGTGGTATATCGTTTTTCACACTTTTTCTCTTATATAAGGGGGTATGACACCTTTGAGCATGAATTCTTTTCACGATTTGTTTTAACATATAAGGAATAGAGCAATCGAAAATCGGCTTTAAGGGGTCTTTTTATTATACATTGAAGATGTAAAAAAAAATTTTTTTTGTATATAAAATATACCCTGTCAAAAGAGGCCATGTGCGTCACGGGGGTCCAGCTGGTGTACATGATTACGGCTGACTGGTATGACCTAGAACAGAAATAAAAACAAATTCTTAATTTGTGATAGATTGGCTATGGAAGTACGTAGGATTTTTTAAATTGGATTGTTAGTTTTTGTTGGGAACCAATTTTATACACGATTTTTCAGTGTAAATCTGGACACTTTTGTTCAAATTAGTGTCAATTTTGCAAAAATCAATATTTTTCAAAAATCCTACGTACTTCCATAGCCAATCTATCACAGATTAAGAATTTTTTTGGATTTCGGTTCTAGGTCATACCAGTCAGCCGAAATCATATACATACAGCTGGGCCCCCGTGACGCACACGGCCTCTTTTGACAGAGTGTACAAACATGATTTTATATACAAAAAAATTTTTTTACATCTTCAATGTATAATAAAAAGACCCCTTAAAGCCGATTTTCGATTGCTCTATTCCTTATATGTTAAAACAAATCGTGAAAAAGAGGTTAAATTTCATGCTCAAAGGTGTCATACCCTTTTAAGAAAGATGCCGTTTTTTTAAATTAAAATATTGCAACCCCTTAATCATCGATAATTCAGGGCTGTGCGTTGCTGCGGTAATGATAAGATACTTTGCCGCGAGACTTCAAAGTACCTGCCCGATCAAATTAAGGTTTAAAGGATCGCATCTCTTCGCACCATAATGGAATTAGCAGCATCTTAATTTGCAAAGATCATTTGCGAAGGCCCTTCGTTACTGGCGGAAATTTCTTGAAAATGTCTTTGTCGATTCATAATCTTTTTTATTCCGAGACGTCTCTCTCTCGAAAAATGCTTAGAAAAATATCGGGGAAGGGAAGAGACAGACAACATCTTCTCGTAACAACTGCGTTGACATTCATTAGAGTATCGTGCAAAGCTATATGCAAAGTTGTTCGAGAAGTCAGAATGAAAAGTAAATATTTTCTTTTGCATCCACCTACGTTCCGTAATGGCGACACTTCTTTGGTGTGGTTTCTCAGTATTATCTGTCATTATAACATCTTCGCCAAGTCACGAAGTTGTTCACGTTATGCATAATACGCACTATATATTCGCATCTTAAACGGAAAATACGTTATTTTATTAATTTTTTTGCGGTTTTATTAGGCTACTAAGGTCTAAGCTCGGACCGTAAATGACTTTTAGTCTAATTTGATTGTATATTATAAAGGTCTTATTTTCTCTTATTATTATATGTTTTCTATCAGCAATTAATTTGTTTGATTTTAACTATTTTAAGTAAACTATATATGAAGATTAGAATTTAATGACGAATAATAATTATAATACTTTCACTCAAATCTTCGAGAGTAAAGAATAAAGAAGAATATATAAATCCTAAACATACAAACATGCGAAATAATTACAAAAGAAACTTAAATTTATATAAATGCAATACGTTTTTTCTTATTAACACGATTGTTGCATAATACAAAATAAGAATAGAAGAGTTCTACTTTGATTACGTAACACTGTATTACCTATGGCTAAATATATTTGAGTGATAGCAAAAATTTTGAATGGAAATCGAATCGTTCACCTGTAGCAGTACCAGCTACACCTGCTTCGATTTTTCTGCTAGAGGGAAGACAGGCAGATAACCGACGGCTGTTGCTTTTGCATCGACATCCGTATCCCAGCGATTCTGGCCGTTGAAGTGAAAACCCGTGTTATCATTATGTCCGATCCCTTTCTCGCACTCGCGCCGTAGGAAAACTTTCGACGCGCTTTTCCGCTCGGAAAATCTTACAATCGACGACCCCTGGCCAGAGCTCTTCGTGGCATATCCAATTCTCTGCGCAGACTATCGACTAACGCATTGATTGATTCTAGTGAAACTCGGAAGAGAATTTCTCGAACGTAAACCTTCGCGGGCGGGCGGGCGGGCGGGCGGGATGGTGTCAAAGTTCGCTCATTATACCTGTTGCTAATGGGGATCACGCGCTAATGATTCGCCTGCTATGAACTTTCAAGGATCGTGAAATGTGAGATTCCTTTCCGTTTCCGTGAAATGACGCATTCAAGAAGAAAAGGAGAGCTAGAACCGGTATAACTGCGTGGATCAAACGCATCGGAATAATTTGAAAACTTTCTTAAAGCGTCTATTCGCGCGCGAAGCATCAGTCCATTAAGCAAGAATTTTAATGATGCTTGTAATCAGTTAGCATTAGATTTAGAAAATAAATTTGCAGAAATATGAAGAAAAATAATGATTACGCGCAAGATAAACTTTCCTGGGTTTACCAAATGCGTTTATCCGTTTCAATCCGAAGCTCTATTTCAAATAAAGATAATTTATTACATAACGAATGTAATTTAAGCTAAATGTTTTATTAATTACTGGTGATTTTACGTAAAATACAATCCATAATACATTTCTGGAAATATTATTAATAATACGCTACACTCTTCTATAAAACTACATCACATCACAAGTATGCAAATCATGGTAGGTGTTATCACTGCGTTAATGCATTTTTAATAGATTGCCAATTTAATTTTTGATAGCTACGCGATGCACGTCTTTATACTTCAAAAATACAGAATTTTGTGGTGACAAAATTTGCTATCAAATAATTTCAAGCTTATACATATATCATTAAGCTATATCTAATATCTTATGATATATATCTAATATATATATATATTTGGCGCACACAATGATATACGGGAGTCCACGGAAAATAATTTATCGCGCATTTTAGAGCATTTAACTTTTAAATAATGAAATCTTATTGTATTGCTTACTGATTGCAAACAAAACCAGAGCCGAAGTCTATAGATCTGCGGCTGCGGAGACGCCGTTACGGACTCTTGCAATCACACAGATGGCGTGTTTGAATATCAGAATAAAGAGGCGCGGGTGGAATGACGGTCGTGGATATTCCTCGACAGTCATAAATATTTAAGCGCCTCGAACTCCCCTTCCTCGTAAATGTATGGATGAAACATTGCGCGCTATGAAACTTTCCAAATCACTCGGGGGAAAGGTAGCCTTCGTTCGTTGATTTTATAAACAAAGAAGTTGTCAGATAATATCTGGCGGCACATTTCGTTTTATTTATATGCAATACGCGTGGAAATCGATTAAATGAAAGTGAAATGAAATCATGGTACACAATAAGAAATAAGAAAAAAGATTATCTCTCAATCACGGATAAGTTTTGTGCTATAAAAAAATACTAACTTTACGTTACACAGAAACTATTTTATGTTCTAGATAAAAAACTTTCTATATAAGGAAAAAAAGTCACGAGCACGTCAGCGACGTCCCTGAAAATAAAACTGTTGGCATAGTCCGAATGCGTTTAAGTCACGCAATATGGAAATAAACGCGGAAGCTTGAAGCAATTTTAAAATTAAGGACCAAAGGTACCATTTTTTTAAGCCTTGACATAGAATTTCGCGAATTATTTAAATCGTATATTTGGTTTACCACGATCTCCCGAACACACGTAAGATTTTTGCGCGATAAAAATGCTCAATTTCGGCTAAAATTCATTAATCTCCCTCTGTCACCAAGTTTCCGCAAGTTTTTACACCACGATCCCGCCCTTCCGCTAATAAGCCACCGAAGATCAATCTTTTATTCTTTTTTTAATGATAACCCCGACAATAAAGTAGCTTCCAATTTTAACTGCGTTATCGCCGCGAAAGTTTTCGCGCGGTGCGGGATGAAGAGGCAGACGGGGATGTAACAGGGTAACTTCGTCCTGGCTACGTCCTCGCTCGTGTATTGATCGGTCAGGTGTGTGCATACAGTTTGCTGCAGGATTTCCCGTTCGTAAAATCCCTCCTCCTTGAACGTCCCCGTCTCGTTTAAACCTTTGAAAGCTCGCGGCGATTCCTGTCCCGTTTCCCTCGCCGAGAATTGATGCAATTTCACAACGCAACTTGCACCGGCAATGAGCTGCTTTTTCTCTCGGATACATTTCACGAGGGAGAGACGGCTTTTTATCGCATAATAATAGCGACGTAATTTTCAATTAGGGATATATCTACGGCGAAAATGGACAAGGTGTTATGATATTTTACGTGAAGCCGGAAGAACGTAAAATCTCAACGAAGGATTTAACACAAAGGTGCATTGTTTTAATACGCATATATTTAGTTTAGCATTAAAGTAGCATTAATTCTCTTATGCAAATTTATTTACGTTTGTGAACGTAAATAAATTCTTTTTCTTTTTAAGTTGACAAAACATATTACCATAATAATTGTAACTGAAGTGAAATAGTTAAGTACCATGGAAAACCAAGCTGACTTATATTTCGCCAATAATGAAATACATTTATCTTCTTGTGGGATATATTAATAAATAAACGTATAAGAAAAAGAAGAAGAAACAAAAGTTTCAATAACGATTAAATTCTATGTTATTTTATGTTATTAATATGAATTCAAAATCACATACCTATGTATATTCATTAATTGAATAAGTATCAGGAAAAAAGGCGTTATGAATACTCTAAGGGTGCGTTTATGTTGGAGCGGTGATAAACGATAAGAGCGGCGATACTAGCGAAGCAGCGAGAATAAATGCATTGCTTTATATGTGTTTATATTGAAACAGCGCGCAGAGCTCAGCGATAAGAGCGTCGAGAAAGAAAATTGTCTATTTCTATGCTTTCATCGACTATAGAAAATCGTTCCTCATGAAGAATTGGCTTCGTATGACAATTGCACCATGTTTTGTTAATTTTGTTAAAAACTTTGAATGAAATATAATCAAAAGTTTTTATCGTTATTTGCATATATTTAAAAAAATTTTGTGAATACTTTTTCAAGTCATTGTAAATGATGAAATTCCCCAAATTTGTATCGTTTGGTATTAATAGGACGTACAGAATATTGACGTTTTTTACGTAGACATTTTCCAACATACCATTTTTAAATATTTGAAGATAATAGTAATTCTTCTTCTGTATCACTCATTTTTGGAAACGGTTTACCTCAGTTAATAGCTAGAACTATACTATTATCACAGCTCCATTGTAAATACAAAGAAAGATAGATTTGTTTAGCTTTTAGCATCGTTCTTATTGCCACTTATAGCTCTTATCACTGCTCCAACATAAACGCATTAAAGGATTCTTTCACAAAACACCAAGAAGTGCGAAACATAGACAAAATAATTTGAATAAGCAACTGCAGCTGTCAAGAAATGTAAACGACTTCTCTCTTCATTTTCGTGCATTCACGGGACGGAAATCACGCGTGTGAATGTAAAAAACAAAGGGACAGCCGCGCGGGAACGATGAACAAGGAAGAACGGCGAGGTCCTATATCGTTCTCTGCATCTCTCTCTCTCTCTCTCTCTCTCTCTCTCTCTCTCTCTCTCTCTCTCTCTCTCTCTCTCTCTCTCTCTCTCTCTCTCTCGCTTTTCTTCGCTTCTGTCCTCTCTATAACCCGCTGATTCTGTTTGCCCTGCGCTGTCTCCCTTGCGGGGTTGATTGCAGTGCACCGCCCGACGGCTCTATTCCGCGCACGTTGACCATAACCGAATTAGCGGATAATTAGTTTACATAAAATTACACCGACCGACTTCGCCCTTTTCCTCCCGCGTGCTCTCGCGCCCATTTCTCCAGCCCCTTCGTCTTCCGGATCGACCGATCGGCCGATTACACCTACGGGGCACCTGTCTATCGTGGTCGACACGCCAACACGCTCGAAAGCCTATCGCCCAGCTTGCTACGCAATTTCATTATCGGTGATTTAGTTGAACGCATCCCGCACGGGGAAGTACCGCTGCGCTGCCGGAAGTGCCGGGATGTGCCGGGGTGGTTTATGAGCTGTGTGATGCTCGCTCATACGCGTCACACGCGCAAGCGGCAAAATCGGAAATGTAATTGTCGGCGATCGCGACCGAGTTTCCTGCACACCTTGCGAAATAATTTAATGAATGTTTGCGGCTTTATCACAGAAAAGTAAACTTCTAGTTTTTTCTTCGAAATTTTGTGATATATAGAAATCAATATACATATTTAAATATTTATTTTAATCTGCAAAAATAGAACTCTTATTATTTAGATTTTGATGCCAAGATTAAATAAATCTTTTATGTAACTTATTTATCTCACTTTGTACTGATTAATATAATAATTAAATTTTTACATTTAACTCTTAGAAGTTTATCAAAAACTTCTAATCAAATCTTGCTTCCAGTAAAAAAAATAGGATATACAGTAGACCTCCGTATAACACGGGGAATGCGTTCAGTGTTATTTGAATCCGTGTTATACGAGTCACAGGTTATACATATGTGGATTATGTATACATATGGAAACACGTATTTATAAAAGATGTAAGGGTTTATTGCAAAAAATGTAAAATAAATATTAAAGATGTTATAATAAAATGTTTTTTTTTATTTTGCTTTGAAACAAACAAATATTAAAATTTTTCATTGTGTTATACGACTCCGTGTTATATGAATCCGTCTTATACAGCAGTCTACTGCAATTAATCTGGTGTCAAACGTTAAAGACTCATGATATACTTATTATACTTCATCAACAGCTGAAACTCGCATCGCATAAAGTCATATACAAATTTTTTTTTTTATTTATGTATTGTATAATCACATGCGCAATCAACAGCTGATACCCGCATCGTATAAAATCATACAAATTTTTTCTCATATTTATGTATAATCACATGCGCGATGCATAATCTGCATACTTTTTGCATCGCGCAAGTGGGCGCAAGATGTTTGTCATGCGCGCATTTGCGCGGCGCAAGTGTATCTCCCGACGCGCATCTCATATTCATAGACTCAAACGCAGCGCAACATGTTTCATGGGCAATTCCTCCGGCATCCGATATCCCGTAAAATATGCATGCGTGTTATCATTACCGTTCTACGTGGCGCATCGTTCTCGTGCGGAGGCATCATACGAACGATAATGCCAATAACACGCTTCAACGATACATTACCCGCGCATACGCTTCGTACATGAATAATTTTTAAACCGCGCGAGCGCGTGATCGGGTCACGAAAAGTTCGCGTTCGGACGATGCGTTTTTAAATCTATAGAGATTTATATTGTCGAAATAAACGCGCGTAGAATTCTCTCTCTCTCTCTCTCTCTCTCTCTCTCTCTCTCTCTCTCTCTCTCTCTCTCTTCCCCTTTCTATTTGCAAATATATAATCTAACTTACATCCATTGTGAAGTCCATCTGGGTCAAATACATAATGGATATCACATCCGTATGTCCAGTTCTCCATAAGCGAGAGTACATTACCAACAGCATGGTGACCTGTCCATTGTTATTTTACAAAAAGGTCAATTCCTTTGGTCTTAAAGTTCGAAGCATGCTGAGTAATTAACGACATACCCGATAAGAAATATACGCCAGTATCCCACGCCCTTTGCCCTTACGAAGCGTACTTTTGCGCGGAGGATTTAACGCATCGCCCGCAAAAGTCATATTGCTATGGGAACGCCGTACGATCGGTCCATTATACATTAATGCGAACTGCGGCACGGCGCAGTTTTGTCTACCGAGCTGGAATACCGAGCCGGCGTGATAACGCCATTACAAAGGTCACTGTCGTGACTCTCTCCCTCTCGGCAGTGCGCGAGAGAAGTGGGTGGCTCTGGTCGCGGGGGTCAGGGGTAGCTGCAACCTGCCGGCAGCTACCCTCCTGCACTCCTGCTGGGTCTCGACGTCGCTCTCTCTTGTATTCATGAACTTGAACGTGACCGTTAGCGACTCGATGAGTCGCATCCGCGCGACTTGCATACGCGCGGAGGAAAGATTATCTGCCACGACCGGAATCTACTTCTCTCGACCCCGATCAGCTTCGTCCGCAACAAAAAGAGATTCCTCACCTCCAGGGGAGGTAACTGTATATTATCTTCCGAGTATGAAATGCATTCTTAACTATACTGCATAGTGCAAATTAGTTGCATTTATATCACAGTTGAATTATTTAACAGCCTCAGGAATATCTTGGCTTTTAAATGGCTTTGAAGTAAAAGCTTTGCAAAATATTTTTTTTATTTGTAAAAATTTATTTACAACGTCCGTGTGGAAGTAAAATGCGTAATTTTCTTTATTAAAGTAATATAATTTCCGTTAATTAGTCCATTATTTTTAGTAATTTGAAATGCTTTGAAATTATATAAAGCCTTATGCTGACGTTTAAGAACTAAATAAATACGTTTATATTAAAATATGATGTTATTATTACATCATGATATAGCGTAGGTGTTTAGATCAATGGTGGCCTACTCATTTTGTGACAGTATTTTTAAAAATATCTATTAGGTTAGAAGATACAGGAATGTGTACAATTTTGTACAATCTATGGAAAAAGAGAAGGCAAAGATAATTTTAAGAAAAGTACAAATAAATTCAAAAAATCTATATGTTAATATTTTATTATTACTCCATTTTATTATTACAGATATATATTATATACACATATAATCTTTTTATAATTTTTAATTTTTTAATTTCTGCATATATAGCAAACATTAGATCGATCCAAATTGAAATACGAAATTCGGCGGCATCGAAAAATTTGATTGATAAGAGCGCACAGAACGCATTGCTGATCTAACAATGATATTTTTTCATAAGACAAGTTTAGCTAACGTCAACATCTATATTTCTCTAAGCGTTAAATATATTTCTCTTATAAATATATTTAAGCTGTATAAATGAAATAGGCGGAGAGCTGACGACACTTTTGGCCAAGTGATTTTATAAATCACGATTTTCCGTTATAACCTGCGTGGACGACTCTCTTTCGATAATCCGAACACCTGGCTGGCCGTACTTAGGGGGTTTAGAAGTACGCAGGTGAGAAAAAAAACGGATTTTTAAGTCATAGTATAAGTCTTAATTTTTATCTATTGATAATTGATCACTCAGGAACATGCAAATAAATTGCCAGTTCGATTGCTCGGGGGAAATTAGTCGCCAGGCTTAATTAAAAATAATTAAAAATAGTTATTTTTAAGTCATACTATAAAAGCTGGGTTTTTTTTACTAACAAGTACAGTGCTAACACATACCACCCAAAAAAAGCCAAGTGAAAATTTTTGTGGCAACATCTCTAAAAAAATTATTGAAAATGCACAAAGCCGGCGGAGGGGTCTGACGGTTTTATCCGGCTATTAAGATATTAACCACTATAACTTTAATTTCGCTATTCTCTTATTATTACTCTTATTATTTCTTTTATTATTATTTAACTTTGCTGTTTATTTGATACTACAATACTAATTTTTCTTTAACTGTAATTAGTCAAGTATTACGACAACTAATTATTTCTAAACACTTTTAAATTGAGACGCAGATCGTCAAATACGTGCAGGATATTCGCTCCGACCTAAAATTCTGGATGGCATATTTTCCACGAAGCTAAAAGTCCCATTTTGCTCAGGTAGCATTTTGACGAAGGCAATGTTACGCGATATTAGAATACTGAAATATCGTGTTATTAAATATAAATTAAAATGCAACGCAAGCCTCTTTATGAAAAAAATTAAATGTATATGTAAAATTAAATAACTGTAAATGTGTTAAAGACTAGAAGTCGGGTCGATCGATGCGTAATTGGTCTCGAAAATTAACGTATTTTTTCCTTTAACTAACTTTTATCCATGAATACATTTTGATACGGTAAGCTATTGCCCGTGGATGACTCACTATTTTCCTTTACTGCAGATGACTTTATGTCGCCGTCAACCACGCAAAGTTAAGAATGTAGCCGGCCCTTCTCAATTCGACACTTCAATAATGTTTTTTCAGAAAAAAAGATAATTGGACTACCACCACTATCTTTACAAAAAACGCAACGCTGCGCCAGCAATGAGCAAAGCCATTTTTCTTATTTTTACATACTATTTATTATTTATCAATTTTTTCATAAATTGATACGATAATGATAGTTAAAATACACGTTTTTAAAAACTCATGGACGCTAAAAACAATTGAGGCCATCATCAGACCCCTCCGCGCGCGCCGGCTTTGTGCATTTTCAATAATTTTTTTAGAGATGTTGCCACCAAAATTTTTACTTGCCTTTTTTTGGATGGTATCTGTTAGCACTTTACTTGTTAGTAAAAAAACCCAGCTTTTATAGTATAACTTGAAAATAATTATTTTTAATTAAGCCTGGCGACTAATTCCCCCCGAGCAATCAAACTGGCAATTTATTTGCATGTTTCTGAGTGATCTATTATCAATATCCGATAAAAATTAAGACTTATACTATGACTTAAAAATCCGTTTTTTTTCTCACCTGCGTACTTCTAAACCCCCTAAGTACGGCCAGCCAGGTGTTCGGATTATCGAAGGAGAGTCGTCCACGCAGGTTATAACGAAAAATTGTGATTTATAAAATCACTTGGCCAAAAGTGTCGTCAGCTCTTGGACTAAAAAGAACACATAGGGTTGATACGTTGTAAATGAAAACACAATACCGCATCCAAACAAAGGACAGAACTGTTTAAAACAATGAAAACTTTATGACAAAAGCAGACAATGCGAAACGTAAAATACACAAAACGATATGGTTTTATAAACCATTAAACATGTAAAATAAACCGATCAAATATGTCTATCCAAGAACGTAAATTTCATTGACTGCAACCGTCATATAATACAATTACACGAATTGGTAAATTTATAATAACGTCCATATGCAATCGATTTACACAGAAATGTTTTTGTTTATGCTCATTAAGCGCGCAACGTCAGCCAATATCAACACATTTCAATTTAACCAAGCCTTTTACCTCACTTATGATAACTAAAAGACTAACTAACTGCAATTTCTCAATTTATATTAAACTTTCGATCTCAAGCGGTTGTGGTTTCGTGTAACACACGTACGTTCGATATTCAACAATTGTAGTCTTTAGAAAATCGTTCTGAAGTCTGTCTGAAAAAGAAGAAGAAGAAGAAGAAGAAGAAAAAGTCTGTCTGGAAGAGCAGAATTGTTCTTCCTCTTCAGAAGTCTCCAAGAGGAACAACTATGCTTCCTCTAGGAGGTAGCTATTGACGTACTTCGAATATATAGTAGAACAACTTTGAACAAGAGACAATTTCTTCTGTACATGCGCCTTATTACAAGTTGAGAAGTTGGAACAATCTCTAAATATAAACTAAAAATGTATCAGTTTTTTCTAAATTATAGAGATAAAAAATCAGAGAAAGAGATACAGAAAGAGACTATTATTTTACATTTACTCGTACATACATGTACAAGTTTTTTATGTTGCAGAATAGTTATTTTTAATACTATTGGTTGACTATGTTTGCTCTTACATTTGTAATTCGTTCGGATTTCCAATTTTATGCAATGTTTAACATTGCCAGGTGACGTTTGTCGCTGCAAGAGGAAAATCGAATCAAAGCGACGTAATCTGACTTAAGGCTGCAGAATACCCGCATTTTTGTCCTTCTCGCGACTTAACCCCTTCTACATTCATCCCCCGGTGGGATTAAAGATACTGAGAATGCGGAACCTCGGTGTGGGGCCTCGGAGGTTGAGACAAGTTTAATCCCCCGGCTGTAATTACGCCGTATTCCAAGGCTAAAAATATTTCGAACCCTGAGGAAAGGATAAATGGTCAGAATGTGAGGGACGGTCAATTAAGCGCGACTTTGTGCCTTCGTCTGGATTTCCCACGTGATTTTCGCTCTCTCAGCATTCACCGGTCTGTGTTGTCCATTTACAAGAGAATCGGGAACACATGGACGAGCACGTGAGATCCCGACGGTTTACGCCCGTTTTGATTCGCTGAATCCGACAACTTGCTGAATTTAAACGTTTTTGCAGCATTAAATTCAACATGTAATTTATATGTAATATATAAATCCAATTTAACATGTAATATATAAATCACAAAAGAGACAAATATCATGAAATTAAAAAATATCTCTTTTTATTATATTACTATGTTATATAATATATTAATAGGGGTATTCTCTCAAATAAGTTAGAGTTTAACGGTTTGACAGGTTATGTCGGGTTAAAGTCGGGTAAAAAGTTAATTTTTACACTTTTAACCCAAAGATTAATGTGATAGGTTAATGAAACACTTATGCATTTTGCATAACCTTAAAGAGTAGCGCGCCCAAAGTTAATTAATTAACTTTTTACTCGATTTTAACCCGACATAACCTGTCAAACCGTTAAACTTTAACTTATTTGAATACCCCTAATATGTAGTATGTTAATATTATAAAATAATAAAATAAATATTATATTAATATATAGAGTACATAAAATCAAGTAATTTTTAATTAAAACAGTAGCATGATCTCGTAAAGAGAAAATCTATAACCATAATTTCTCCTTCCAGATCTAGTTAGATTACAATTCGTCACAAAAAAGTTCTTTAATTCCATCATTTTATGGCGAATTATTTGTCGCAAATTAATTGTCGAAAATAGGTCTAATTAAAATTTAATCATTCTACGTGAATTGCCGATATTGTTACAATATTATATTCGAGCGAATATTATGTTAGACGGCGAAGTTTCGTCGAGGACTCATTAACTGAAATCAATTACTGAGACGGACAGATTTAATTTCCCATCTGCGATAAAATAAATTCACTGTGATATTCATTTAGTATAGGATATTAGCACAATGAATTTTGTCAAAAAAAGAAAAGATCAATTCAATAATTCACGCTTATATTTAATGACATTGTCGGTGTATCTAATGATGTTATTTTTATTTTAAGGTATCGATAATGAAAATGAAAAATTAATTCTTTTATTATAAAAACAAACAAATGTGAGTAAGTTGTATTATTACACATAGAATTTGTAATAACTATATTGCATTTGATTTTATATATAAAATTATTATAACATCTATTTTAAAAACTATATTAATGAAATATTGTGTACCATAAATTTCTTGCTTTCTTCACATTATTAATTAAAACTAGTTTTTACAATCAAAAATTTATATAGGTATAAGCAATACCAAAGTTCTTATATTTTAATATCGCAAGTTTTCCAATGCGGTTTTGTATTTTATTATTTATGTAAATTTTGAAGCTTTCTTAAAGATATATTTAATGCTTCCGGATGCGCATGTAATAACAAACTAAAACAGCGACGGATATTCGAATATTTTCTCTGATATTATAGCAACTAAGAAAATCTTGTTCCTTGATTGTGTTCAATTGAACCGATAATGTTCACGCGAAGTTCAAAAGCAACTAAAAGCGACAAGAACGGAAGCGAAGCCAATAAGAAACAGATCGAGACGAAAACGAAACTTAAGAAGACCTCAGAAGCGCCTTACGGTAAATCGTGGTGAGGAAAAAAAGGACTTACCAATGCTGGAGACAGAGGAGAATGAATTGTTTCAGACAGGGAATCGATATATTGGTATTTTTTTCGCACTTTAATATCCATTCAAAGCTCTTTTTAGAAACTTCCGTGAAGAAACCTATAGCAAGTAAAAGTTTAATGAGCCGAAATACGTGAGAAAAAAGTCACAAATTTTTCGTAGCATTGCATTAAAAAAATGTATAATATATATTAATTAGTTATGAATTGTGTTGAATAAAAATTAACCGAGTACTCACTTTAAATTAAATTTTAAATAATTATTTTCAGAAAATTGGTACTTATAACTTTGTTTTTATAATTATTATTGTTGTATTTTAATTATGTAACTATTGATTAGTATTTAATAGTAATTTTATATTTATAAACTGTAAACAAGAAATTACATAATTATATTAAATGTAATATCTTCGTTGATTTTCACTTCTTCGCGAAATAGACTATCTAGTGTTGACCAAATATAACGCAAACCGATGGTTGATACCATGACGACACTTATCTTTTCTGGAACACTCTGCCACGAGACTCTTCGAGGGTCACTCGATCGAAGAACGTTTCGTGCTGCCATTGTCCCTTTTCAAGCTCACCATCGCTTTACTGTATGCAATAAAATCAGTTATAAAGCAGGATATCGCAAAAAAGATCGTCCAGCAAAGTGGTTAAAAGATAATCGAATTGAATTACGTCTCACAAAAAATTGAAAAATTCGGAAAGTGACAATTATTCATTAGATGATAAAAGTGCACCAAAGCTTACAAATAAATGTATTATTAAAAAAATTGTATTAATTATTAATAATAGTATTATTAAAGTATTTAATTGAAATGTTCATTATATTGTTTTTTATCGCATATTTTTTTCTCTCAAGACTCTTAAATTGTTACAAGCATTAACAAGATAAAATTTGCAAGCAATAGCACATGCAGGATATAAAAGACTATTTAAATATTAAAGACTTTAAGTATATTTATAATCGTAAAAATAACAAAATTTGCGGAAGGTTTTTTAACGTTGTTATATTTTACTCAACAATAAAATAAGACAAAAAATATTTTATCACTTGTTACAGATGCCATATGGAGAACCGATCTGGATTGGATGGTGATACATCGCGATCGCTTGGTGTTGCTAAGCTTCATGAACCCGATCGGCAACTTCAGTACCATGACTGGTTCAGTAACTCCTCAACCTTTCGTAACCCCGGAGGATGGTATTAACGAGAACCTCGATGATCTCACCACTCCAACATCTAGTTTAACAAACATTCCTGATGCGCTTCCTGATGCTGTCGAGACTCGTACCGAGACAACTACTAGATTCTCGACCGTTCTCCATCCAATCGTCACAGATCCGTCTTCATCCCACACTACTTCGATCTCCAGTACGATTCCCAGTAAGTCTACGACGAGCACCGAAGCGATTTCAACGACTCCGAAAACGACATCGCTCTCGAAAAATAATACCGTGAGACGTCCAACCATGAAACCCATCACCAGAAACGGCAGTTCGAAGAACAGATCGAAGGCGAAGAATCTCACAAGGCTATCCACCACAGCCAAACCTGCCAAAGCCGTCGGTGGAAACATGACGGCTCAGACTATGTCGTTAACAATGAATAGTCTGGCGGATCTCGATCATCCCGAAAATTTGAATCTGGAGCTTCAAGCAGGTAAACCGACCATCAATCTATACATCGAATTGTGACGCTTTTAATTCTCTTTTTTAAGCTATTTAACAGTATTTGCAATAAAAATAATATGTAGAAAAGTTTTTAAATGTTTTCAAAATATCAAAATTATTTTTTGTGACTCACTTACACAGAAACTTAGGCGCAAAAATATAAAAAAGATATTCGTTTATAAACAGATGAAAATATAGACCGCGCATAGTAATACTTTATTCCGTAAAACGTAGCCATATGGTTACAGTGGGAACGAAAATATTAATCATCTTTTTCTTAAAATGAGAGAAATATTTCAATCCAGAAAATATTTTTAGAGAAAAAATCAATAAAGCTACAGGCATTATGAAAACAATAAGAATAATTACTGAGCTTACTAAGAAAACGGAGAAACATTTTATGTTATCATAAATCATATCACAGAGAACGATTATATAAAAACTATAATCAATTAGAGAAAATGCTATTTACAGTCTAGGCTGGATCTTGATAATCTAATAATAATATTATGTTTGCATATTTTTTTCCAAACTTAGTAAACTGCGCGCTGATTTTTATCGATCTTTCTCTTTAAATTTAAAACACAGCTCTTTGTTGGAACAGTAAATTCACATACTTAAGTCGATAATCGACATAATTTTTGAAGTTATTTAATAAATCCTTATTAAATCACTGTAAAGAATTTATTGCAAAAAAATATCACCTCAGTTAGAGAACCTGAATCTCTCTACAATCCGTGGCTGGCGTCTTTACCAATTCGACTACTGAGACATGTGGTAAAATTTATGAAGCAAAGAATAACGCATTTTTTTATAATAGCTTGTAAAATAATTGTGCCGAATAATTAAATTTGACTCCACACCGTGATAGAATAAATATTGTGAAAAAACGCATTTAAAACGGGATTAACACGTCTCGTACTTTATTTTTCAGCCGAGTCATACGGCCCGATTACTCTGGAATATCTAAATTACGCCGTCGCACTCGGCGTCTACTCGGTAAGGTACCCTGCCGTCTTCTGGTCATGCAACAAAGCATTGGGTACGATTTTCAGTCTGCAGTTGGTCGTAAATTCAGCGCAGAGTCTGCTGGCTTACGCTGGAATGTCCGTCCTTTACAAGGTAAGCAACGCAAAGTATTCGATGCTAGTTAAAACTCACGGAAAACTTCGGTAACGTCTCAGTCGGTCCGCTATCACGTATACGAGATACTCTTGCGGATACAAGAAAACTTAATAAAAGTTCATAAAACGCTAAGGAATCCGAGAAACGTCGGAAATTCTCGAGAAATGTATTATAAAATACGGCGCCTGCATTTTATTAGGAAAACTTACATAAGTTTAAACTTACATAAGAAACTTACATAAGTTCAAAGAGGAACTCTTAAAAAATTCAAGGAGAAAATGTAAAGCCATTATTAAAATTAGAACAATAATACAAATCTGAAGTTTTATAATTTCTTTTTTGTTACATTATTTAGAAAAATGATTCTTCAACTTTGCGCATAAAATTATGTTCGCGTTTACACTCTGAAGGAAGAAGTTTCATCTATCAATAATATACATATAATTGTTTAGATATTTGTTTCTCCATGTATCTTATAACAACGATAATGATATCTTCATTAAGTATATACATATTTTTAGGTTCAGGTGGTAGGTGCCTTGAAGGTTCTGCCGCATCTTCGGCATCGCACCGTGCCGACAACCAGTACAATTTCGACAATATTTGGAGACTCTTACTTTCTGCTAGATCCTCCTGTAACTCTCGTGCTCTTCGCCCTTTTGTCTTTTCTAGTGCTCTGCTCCAGCATGGTCATGTACTTCTACGCTCATGGCAGGTAAATATTTAGCGTTTTATGCATATAGCGAGTTTTTATTCCGCATCTCGATTAAACTCCAACTGAGATTACTTGCCGGAACTTTCTTTAGCGAAGAAAATTATCTGGCCCATCCTCCATTATCAGATAAGAGTAACGAAACAAGTTTACTTATTCTTTAGATTATGCGAGGATCACATCGTGCGAGGACGATAAACCAGACACTTGTCAATTAAATTTTCGCGGAACATTTCCAACGCTTTGCTTTAAAACACGAGGATAAAATAATTATTTTTATTTATACATGTTTGTACGTCCCTAATAATTTATCCTTTCTTCATTAAACGCATCAATACTTTTCGCGGAATTCGACGATTTCGTAATTTTTACTTTTCTTTTATCCAGCTTTTATCTGACTTGCTAATTCGCTAATTTGAAACAGCACTTGTACGCGTAATACAGACAAGCGTCCTACCCGCGATACTGTTATTATTCAGTATGAAACTCAATGGTTTCCTCAATACAGTCCAATCCTCTTTTCTCGGCTTTCCGTAGTATCCAACAAAGGATAACAATTAACAATCTCGTTGGTAGTATATTTTTTACTCTAAAAGAATCTTTAAAGGGAACAATGTGTTGAACTCCAACAATTGAACTCCAATTAAGTTATATTTCTAAAAAGATAGAAAAATAGTCCACATTTAGATAATGAAGTAGAAAGTATTATTATTTTAACTATATTTAAAATATATAATTAACAAAATAGATTTAATATAAAATTGAACAATTCTCTTCAATATTTGCAAAAAATAAAATTTATAGAATTGAATGTGGATTTACAGTTTTATATTAAATTCAAAGTTTATTTCTGTTCAAATGTATTAAAGTTAATCCGCGATATCCACCAAAATGGGATTTTCGAAATATAAATAGCTCGTCCGCATTTTTTCTCGTTTCAATTATATAGACAGCGATATTGCAGACATTTAATTGCGCGGCGTATGATGTGCAGGTTCACGGCGTTTCTGAATCAGGAACGCGAGCGTCGCGTGATCCTGTCGAAGGACGGCCGCGAGGGCAACGGCTGGGTCTATCTGCCGCATTGCGCCGCGTTCGTCGTGTTCCTGGCGATCGTGATCTGCGGCGCGCCGTTGCTCTACGATTACACGGTGGTGTATCGCGGCAGCCTGGACGGCGCCATCCTCGCCTGCATCATCGGCATGATCCTGCATCTCCTCCTCTGGCTGCTACTCTGGATATTCCTCACCATCAAGCAACGATGGACGTTCAAGCTGCGCGTGACCATCGGACGCGCCACCGTGAGGTCCGCGAGGTCGGTCAAGCTCGTGACCGACGTCGACCTACTGTCGGCGAGGGACGACGAGGATGGCACCAACGCGCCCTTGCTCGTCGTCGGTAACGGCAGGACTTACACCATCGCCGACACGTCGCCGAAGAGGGCCATCATGAACGTGATACAGAAGGCCGCTATGGAGAGGAAAGCCCGATCGCAAGGTAATGGAAAGTACCGGCTAAGGTGCCTTCCGGAATCCGATAAATCGGATTTCCATTCTTATCTCGGACACTTTGCGTCAGCTTACTATTAGATAAATGACATTTTTGGAAGATTGAGTTGTTTCGTATCCGATTATACGTTTCGTGCAATGTAACAGAATTTTTCTTAAGAACGAGTGTTTTCTTTTCTTTTCCGCATGAAGCCGAAAAGACGGCGGATGCGAATTGTCGGGCATGAAATGGAATGAACCACGGGGGCTTAAAACTCTGATCGATGAAAGTACGCGCTGCTAATACCTGAAAGCGATTTATCCTTTTCCGCGCTCGTTGCAGGCGGAAACGTCGACGGAGTCGACGGCGAATCGACGGCTGACGGTGATGAGCAGATCTACTGGCTTAGGCCGAAATTACGTCCCTCGCCTACACAATCCCCGAGCGACACCGGCGGTGCACCGACGTCCGACAAGGGTTGGAAGAAGCTCAAGCATAAGGTCACCTTTAACGACCTGCCTAGTACGTCAGGCTCGCGGTAACTACCCTCCTCCCTCCTCTTGGTGTCTTTGTGTATCTGTTTCTACGCTTTCACCACTCTGCCCACGTTATACTTGTAATACAAGTAGCACTTTATCCACGTTTCTCTAGCTTTTAAAGTATTAAATATGAAGCGGCATCTTTCAAACGGTATAATTAGATTATGGTAGTGCTTATTTTCTTTTCTCTTCGTATCTTTATGAAATGAAAAAATATCCCCTGAGGAAAGCAATGGCAGTATATATTTTTGTACATTGGCAAGCTTGGTTTTTATTCCGGTAAAGCACGATGCATTGGAACTATTGGACCATTAGATATTCTGCTTCCTTATCTTTGCAATTTGCTATGTACACAATATTCACTTTAATATTTAATTATGATTCACGTTGTGCTCTCTCACCTTTTACTATTTGGTTCTTCTATTATCTATTATTGTTATCAATGTTCAAATGTTTTGAATTTTAATTGTCATCGTATATATGTGCTAATGTACGGGTAAAGCTTTCAAGAATATCTTCGTATTTCATCTCTGTCTATCTGTCTGTGTACCTATATATATTCCTCTTGATATACTTTATCCAAAGCAATTACTCCGTCACCGTTTCTCCACCCTTCTTGAATTTCTTCGGCAATCGTTGTGTGCACGAAAACATAGGGCGCTTTTTGATTATTGCATCTGAATTTCAGTAATAAGGGAAAAGCCAGACGAGGCGTCGCTGACGGCGGGCCTGACGATGATGGAGATTACGCCACGTTACGTGAATTACCGTTAATCACTTCGCTGGACCCTGCCGATGATTCTACCTCTGAAGAAAACAAGGTAAACTATATGTACACTCCGATAAGTTATTTCTGTGATTCATAAAACAAAAGAATTATTTAAATTATTTTTCCGTACGCGGAACATAACATAGATAATATTTTTAATTTTAAAAACGTCTTATATTTATGTTATTATACATGTTATTATTTATTTTGATGAAACAGTCAACTTTTATTTAAAGAATTTATTTTATTATGGTCTATTTGATTGCACCAAATACGCTTTCTTCTCATTTTTTATCTCTCTCTCTCTCTCTCTCTCTCTCTCTCTCTCTCTCTCTCTCTCTCTCTCTTTCTTCCCGCCACTCTTAACTTAGAGATTTTCTTTGCTTTCGACAGTGGCAAAGATGGCCGATAAGTCATAGGGACGGTATACCTAAATTCAGGAATGTAAGATACACACAAAATTATTTGTGTACTTTTACGTAACATCAATTAACTATGTGTGTCTTTCTATTAACTAATCTTGTAATACAAATATAATTATATGTGGAATTTATTAGAATAAATGGATAATAAGCATGACTTAAATATTTTTATTTAATATAACTGTAATATTATTATGATTAATAATATTAGAATAATGCATATGTAATAATTCTATAAAGTAGCTTGATATGATTGATAAACATGTAACAAAAGTATTAAAATATAATTTATTAACATATGCGTCTTTATAATTAATATGTGTCAATATATGTAAAATAGCGAACATGTTTTCTAAATATATAATTATATGTGCACATGTATGTATGTATATAAATATATATATATACATATACACATTTATACACAGCTATACACATTTTTCATAGCTTAATAATTAGATATAAAGCCTGGCTATCTTGTCGCAACTTTAGTTTATTTAATATTAATTATTTTCATCTATTAATATTTTTATCGCTATACGCATGAAACTAAAACGTCTCCTCTGGAATACTAACGGTGCCACCTTTTGACAGTTGCTCGAGTGCGTGAACGACGATCAAGTGACTTATTACGCGAGTGCGAGTCGTGACCTACAACCGTCGGAGGGTGATCCTTCGCCCCTTTTGACCCCCGATCCTCTACCTGATCCCGCGGAGGAACCGCTTCCATTGCCACCTCCGACTCCAACTTCCGCACCAACCACCGATATTGCCACGGCGCCACTAACTACAAATGTCCAGGTACTAACAACCCTAACTGCGCATTGTCTGGTTCACGTAGACGAAGGCATAAGACTGTCGTTGCACTGACAATGAGTACTCGCACTCATCAATCGATAACTAAAAATGTAAAATCATATATAATTTACTTTTGGATAACGGGACATTTTTTTACTTCTCTTGACAAATCGTAGCTAAATTCTTTCTACAGAATAATGCAACGACAATCTCACTCATCGTTTGCAATCCAGGTAGCTAGCTGACGTTATTTGTCATCATTTTGACACCGAAATGTTGGCAAAGACGTCATTTTGATATCAAAATGGCGACAAATAACGTCAGTTTGCTACCTGGACATGTTCAAGACTTCGCACGCAATTCTACTCCTTGTATATCCTGAGTAGCCAAAAAGAAAAAGAAACGCAGTTTATATTACAGAAGATTATACGTAGTTACTTCAACGTATCTTTGTGCATCGTCCTTCCTTATGATATGTGTTCTCGCGCTATATGTGCTTTCGTCGCTTTTACAACTGCAGCCAGAACCGCAATCGTAAATCAGCGACGGAACTTTCCAGATGAACGGCGGACAGACGCCACGGTGCTTGCGCCGCGCGGATTCCGGGATGCCGCACGAGGAGCTGACACCACGCTCAGACTCCTCGAACTCGCCGCCCTTGGACGCAGTGGGCAGCGGCGGCGGTGCCGGTTCGGTGACCGGTCACAGCAACACCAGCAGTAACAGCGAGACGTCAAGCGGCGTGCATAGTAACGCGAGTAACGCCAGTAACGCCAGCCACAGCAGCTCCCAACGTCGGGCGACCAGCGTAGACGACCTGACCGGGGAGCCGCGCGAGGAGCCGCGCGAGCAATGGCGCAGTTGCTCCCTTCAGCGTGGCACGCAGCCACCCACAGCGAACACGACTTTCTCGCCGCCCAGCAGTCGCCCCGGCACCAGCCAGTCCTTCTCTTCGCCGCAGTACGTGAACCACGTGCCGCCGTACAGCAATACCACTAGCAACGAGATCGGCGCCGGTTGCCCGGCGGTCATTCTTGAGAACCCGAATGAGGCGACGGTCGTGATCCGCCGCAAGCTCTCGAGAACGAAGCTCACGGATCCACTGAATCCGAACGAGGAACCGTTCGGCCGGTCTACCAACATGAGGATGACCTCCTTCACCGAGAGCAACGACATCCGCATACAGGCCTCCTCGGCGACTCTGCCGCACTATCCCACGCAGCCTATCGTCACCTATCCTCACTGCTCCACGATGCCGCTGCCGCACGCGTCCCACAGTGTGGCCGCGGCGAACATGAGCGGCGGCTCCACCGGCAGCTGCGGATCCGTGCCGAGGCATACCTTCGTGCCGCCGCAGGTCCACACCACTATGCCGGCGCACACGACGCTGCCGTCGCATCACAACGGCGTCAGGCTGCTCCACGCGACCGCCGTTGGCCCTGGTAATCCCTTCGTCAAGAGGTTTCCGCCGGTGCAGTTGCATACCCAACCCTGGGCCCTGCCGGGCCATCACACCTTCCCGCAGATGCCGCAAGGCAACAGCAAGCTCACGGCCACCGCGCAGATCAGACAGAGCGACCGAGACTCCGCGAACTTCTCCATGGCCAGCAGCGGAGACTCCGACACGTGTTTACCGCACTAAAATAAAACGCGCAAAGACTGCATGAACTCGTATCGCGTTAGGTAATACCTGGTATTTTCATAATAACATTTTCGTGATGACAAATGACATCGGAGGGGATCGCAATTTCCAGGCAAGCGTACCGATGTCACGATCATGATCTCCCCAAATGCTTATTCTGATGAATGAGAGTGATAGAAATGAAATAGGCACAGAGAGAGAGAGAGAGAGAGAGAGAGAGAGAGAGAGAGAGAGAGAGAAGCTTTTTGCGCGAACTCGAGACAAGCTGCGAATATTTTGCTTTGGAATCGATAAATCTCTAGGACTCACGAAATTGCAATACGCATTCAGTATGTTGCATTACTTAATGGACCATTAGGGAGGAAGCTTTTACGTATATTTCATATCGCATGCTCAAACGCTGAAATTTTAAGGAAAAAGAATCGGACTAACAGTAAGATTAAAACGACATATCAATTTCTACCGTTTGTTAACGTATAATAAATGCATGTGGCATTCCTTAAAATACAGATTATCTCTATTTTTTACAATCTGATCTCGATACTCGATATGTCGGTCAGATTTTACCTGGTTATTTATGTATAGGCGTCTATGATATTAACATAGAGTTTATTGCATAAATTGCGTATATACGAAAAAATTTCCATTCATTTGAATGAGCAATGTGCATCAATGTAAACACGTAAAAAAAGAATAAGTCGATGATAAATGATTATATATATTCCACAGGTAGCTTATGGAGGTAATTAATAATTGTACGAGTAATTAAAAGACATAAATTCCGTTATATACATATCCTATACGTTATGACGTATGTCCCATTTTATCTTTAATCTCACAGCAATAAAGAGAGGGATAACTGAAAGGGATAGTGATATAAATTGTAAAACAATAGACGACTCGGTTAAGAAATCTTCATCTTGGATAATGTGAAATAGTTCTAAATCATGCAACAATAAGGAATTATTGCAAAATATAAGTAATGCACATATATCACAATTTAAAAGAGAGAGTTAAGCAGATTACAATTAAAAATATGAGTAATATAATAGATCTGTGCTTTCTCGAGTTTGCGCGAACATCTCTCGGTACGTGTCGACGCGTGCTTGTAGCTAGAATCACATTTTTCTCATGTTCTTATATCGCGAGGCGTGAGGAAGAATAACAGCGAACGGAGAAGATCAGCGTTTTGCCGCATTGAATCCCGGAAGGGAACGGCAGGCGAGAGTGAGAATAGTTATCCCATTTTAGATACGGAAAAAGTTATTGTGTTGTCTTAAATAAAATTCGTGTATAGAGTGAATTAAGGATAGGCAGTTAAGGAAAGAAGAATGTGGAAAAAAACTCGGATCGCCCCTTCGTACGCTTTTCTATTAACATTTAAGATCTTTTTTCCATCGATGACTGTAAATTTTGTTAAAAACGTAATTTGTGTACATTGCCAATTGTTTGTTTATAAATGCGACGCGATGAGTCACTTGTATGCGATAAGGCGAAAAGAAGAAAAGCATTCCCGCATTGGAATGCATATCTAAACTATGCGCAATGCGTTCTTTGTGCGTTTGCTTTTGGTCTTTCTTTTTTTTTTGTTTCCTTTTTATAGATTTATCGAGTTCATCGAGGATAAATGTTTGTTTGTCGAATCTTCTATGAATTGTATGTTTAAATATTTATGGAATTATGGAGGAATACTGTGCGAAATAAATATGCGGACGGTTTTATATGACTGTAAAATACACAGACGCAGATTGTAGTCATACGATTTTCGGCCTTGGTGAGATTTCCGGTATATACTACAAATATACCGTTACATTAAATCTTCTTATGGCCTGATAACGCTATACCATAATCTGCCATTTCGATCGTAATCATAAGATTTGCGATATTAGCAGTGCCATCGAAATTAATATAAGCACACATAATTAGACGAGGAACAAGAAAGAAACTGTTTCATTACCCATAGAATTAAAACCCATGAGTAAAAGAGCTAACTTAAGATTTACCGCGAAGATAATACGTGCTACTTATTTATTTGCGAATGGCTCAGCACTTCTTTACAGTCTAATATTCTCTCTTTTGTTAGAAGAACTGCACAAAACTGCATACACACGCGAAATTTCATACATTTTATTTTATATTGTTTCTCTTTGGAAGAGAAAAACATAAAATAAATTTTTCGCCTGATTTCTATCAATTTACATTATTTATAACAATACAACGAGTGTATTTATATTTAATGCAATATATATATGTATCCAAATAAATCGTTGGCGCATTGCAAGAGGAGAAAGACAAGCGCAACTTGTGACAAGTGGGTTAAGGAACGATTACTGCCACTCAATCATGAAAGAGAGAGAGAAGATCTATAGATCTCGATTATATTTACTTTCTTCAACTGCCATGTTATTTCGTCCTTTCGTCAATATAAGTAATCACCATACTCGTTTACTCGTACCTAAGCATTTACTTGTGCGTATGCTATCGTATACACACGTGCGTACATATAGTATATATATATATATATTATAAAATTATAAAGCATACGTTCTCGCTAAGTTGCGTTCTTTCGCGACTATATATCATTCTATGAGACGCGTGATGGTAGAGACCGTTCTCGTATAAAGATGCATCACATCAAGTCTTTCTCGCAATCTAATGCAGTAGACATTGCCACATAATATGACACAACGTTCGTTTCATCTCCTTTTCGCTTTTCGACAAATCTTTCGGAAGTCAATATTACAAATCATTTCATCCGCCCAACGATATGCCATAATATTAAAAAAATGTTACATCCTGTGGATGCTAATGTGTATCGTCGATTTGTAATTATTCGTGACAATGTAATTAAATTTAGCTTTTAACAAATTTAAAAACGAATTTAATTGCATATACAAGTCAGCGAATTGGCTTTACGTTAGATTGCGATAGGCTAAGAAGGAATATTATGAGACTCTAACGTAAGTTATATAAAAGAGAGGTCAGACAAATGAAGAGTTACATTGCTTCAATTAAGAATAAATAAATAAATTAAATTTAATACATAATTTATATAAATGAAAATTATTAGTAAAAGAATTGATTTGCAAATTATGTCAATATAATATTTTTAAATTTATTATTATTATTATGTATCATTGCTTATCTATTATTAATATTAATATCATTATTATTATTGTCATCGTCAAATGTTTTATAATATATTATCAACTTTGTATAAAATTGTACGTATTAGTTCTCGAAAGTAAATGAAATGAAATATAGCACTCATTTGTGTGCGTATAGTGAGCGCAATAGCATTTTTTTTTTGTAATCACCGATATAAAAATACAAATGCAATGATAAACAAGTAGTATTATGATTGTATATCAGTATGACATGTGACTGCGGTTGAAAAAATTTTTACGCATTCCGTAAAAGATAATAACAACAACAATAAAAGGAAAGTGTGAGCGTTCTTTGTACGGCATTGTTCGGAACTCATGCTTTTTCATGAGACAATGCAATATGAAACCAGATATCTGTATTTTTCAATATCTTCCAGTATTAGAAATAGCAGTGTTCTCAAGCCTTGTTCATAGAATATTTCTGTTATACGAGTTGTTGTACGAGCAAAGGTAATCCCACGAAATCGTGGGAGATTTACTCTGGAAAATTCTGCGCTTTCCATTTACTTAAGGTATTACACAAGGAAATGTGATGAGAGTAATCCAAGTGCAAATCTAAATGGGTTGTAATGATTGTTCTTGGTACTATATATGTATAGCAAGGAGACATTTTATCCTGTAACAATACATTAGCGGCATTTGAATATTCACGAGATATCGATTCGTAGTGCAGATTTTAACTTTGAGTTCCGATTCTTTTTTGAATCGTGAATAACCGTATTGTCTTGTAAGCTATGGAAAGTACCTATCAAAGCATAAGAGATCGACAAATTGATTACGAACGGCAAGTTCGTCACTTTTATACGACTTATCGAGCGCTTTGTCATTGCCGATCGTACATATCATCTCGCAAGGACCATGCATTTCGCGAAGACATTTACGAGGAGATACTCAAGCAATAGCACGAAGCACCGATCAAGGGCTGGACCAGACTTCTTAATGATCAATGAGCTCTAATAGTACCCAACGTAGTGCGAACATATTTTTTAAGGGCTATTTTCAATACGCTAGTAGATGAAGAAATAGGACGAGGGAATTTTCGTAGAGAGAAAGAGAAAGAACTCGGGATCTAAATTTGGAAAGATTTATTCTGCCTTTCCTGTTTATAGTCTTATATAGTCCATATAGCGCTACCCTTGATTCTGTTTCGAAGAATAGATATACTTAACGCTAGGATCACGTATTTTCCTCAATGCAAATGCTTTGGCACGACACTTTCTTCCACGTATTCACGCGCGCGTGCGTTATCAAGAAATCTTCGTTGCAACATTCTCTTATGTTTAACTTATTCAAGCTATAAATTTTCAATTTTAAAATACACAACTCTGTTAAATCAATCTATTGTTATATCTCTTGCTTTTAGTGACTAATTTATATAATTTAACACTCTCTTATTGCTTGCTAAAACTTATTGCATTTATTCTCTACTTCTTTTGTTATGAAATATAAATTAGGCAAAAGTTATTAATTTTGTATACATATAAACAAAATTTATTTAATTTTTTCCTTTTTTATTATGATTTTACATTTATAATTTACTTGTAAGATTATGTTTGTATTGAAAAAATGAAGTATTAAGTCAAGTACTTTATTCATTATGTATTTTCAAAAACGATAATGGATTAACTCTCTTGCGAGTAGCATCCATAATTTATTAGGCATTCAACGGAGATTCCTGATAGCGTTGACTCGTGTATATACAATCGATACATTATTGATCGCGCCGTTGCAATCGCCACTGATACAGTTTTTTAAAAATGCACACAGCAATGGTAGTAGCACAAAGAAGAAACCTATCTTTTGATAACTGCACCATGAATGGCGGATATTGCTGCGGCGTAATCGCGACGACCATCATAGAAAATAGTTAATCGTCAACGATGAGGCACGCATCTTAAAATCATCATTCAAGACACAGTGTTTTTGCGGCGCGCTTTAGATTCTATTTTAGTGATAATAGAATTTATTTAAAAAAATTTAAATTCTAAAATTAAGTTTATTCGTTTGGAATTAAATATAAAACTTGTACTTCTGTACAAGTACTTGTACTTGCACTTCTGAATTCACAGAGAGAGAGAGAGAGAGAGAGAGAGAGAGAGAGAGAGAGAGAGAGAGAGAGAGAGAGAGATTCGGCGAAATGAGTATAAAATTACTTTTGTACTATTTCTATTCTTTCCGATCTCCTTTAAAAGGAGAAAAATTCACACCTTTATTATTTAATTCGTATCTACAAAATTTTCTCGTATGCATTTACATATCTATATGTGTCTGTAAATGTTTTGTAAGGATGCCTGCCCCGTTCTCGACGATAATTCTGCTTCGTTATACTTGCGTGCGATTAAAATCAGATAATAGTCGACATCGACGTGTGCGCGAGAAACAAGAGCAGCGACGAGATACAAAAAGCTGCCTCTCGCAGAAATATTTTTTTACCGTCTAGCGTCAGCGACCGTACTCTAATTCGTTTTAGATCCGGCTAGAACCTAGACGTAGGTGTGATCGTAATGCAGTCGAGGAAGGCTCCGCACCGGAGGCGTTTCGGAAGCAAGGAGCAAGATCTCTATTGCCATATGTGACACGCAGCCCTGAATCACTCGTACCTTAACCCGTTAACGAAAGTGATGTCAAGTACGATATTGTGCAATTCTCTAAATTGATTAACAGCAAAATCGGGTCGTTATATTCTCATTCTCATCTGTTATTTAAACCAATACCTTGAGTTAAATAACATTTTGTTATTTTTAATTACCATGTGTGTCAAAATATATTATTTTAACACAAAACATTATTATTTTAACTCTATTAGTTTAGTCAAATTAACATTGTTTTAGTAGAATTAATGACATATTGAGTAGAAGTAGTAGCGACCTATAGGAATGGTTAAAAATTATTAAAATTGAATATATTTAACACGAATTTAACTACGAATTTAACAGTGCATACTTATCCTCATAAGTAAAGAGAGAGAATTATGTTTAAATTTTTAATCAATTCTCCCATCTTTATTTGGACTTTCATTCATTTAAGAGGGAAAATATAAAACACACGCACAATCAAATACAATAAGATCAGAATAAAAAATGTAATAAAAAAAAAAACATGCAGGGATCCGTCTAAACAGTTTTAATTTTTCATTTGTAAAGTCATCTGCACGGGATTGAGGTAACGAAGTAGAGATGACATCAAGGGCCGAGAGAAAAATTGGCTAATCGAAATCCCCTTTTTTTCTTATTATTTAATCATTGATCGCGCGAAATCCTTGGTTCCACCTCAGAGCAAGAGCATGATGAAGAAAGAGCCGGTCAGAGCCCTCCAAAGAGTCGCGTCCCAGGAAACGTGTGTATAACCGCGAGAGAGCGCATAATCGATGTGTCATTATATCGACGGCTCCTCCGAAACACTTGTAAATAATTAAGAGTCGCGTCGAGCGAAGAGAACCGCGAGAGAAAGAGAGAGTGCGAGTGTATGCATGCGTGTATAAGAGCGCGAGCGAGACGGACACATACAGCGAATGTGTACGAATAATTGTATAAAGACTGATTAGACTAGCCCTTGGTATTTATTCGAATTTAACGATTAAACGCTACCGCTTTGCGCGCGCCCTAAAAGAAAAAAAAAGATATTCATGGAGCACGATTCCAAAGGTATTCACCGACGAAACTTCGTTTTCCCATGAGAATGTCGGTATACCGTTCGACACAGCGCCTCATTAGTTACAATCGAAAGGGATTTCCTTTCCATTGTTATAGTTCGTTTACCGGTTCGTCCGAAGCGTAAATTCGGCAATTCGCGCAATTTTTTTCCCGATTTCCGAGAGAATCTATGCTGGCCTAAAGTTCATTTTTTTTTTGTAAAACATTCTTTTCCCCCCGCCAAGATGTTCGCTTCGTATCGCTACTTCGTTCGGTTGCGCGTGTATCTTCGAGCGCGGTCTCAGCAGATCGGGAAAAATAGAAGAGTGAAGGCTGAAGGATCGTACATGAAGATCCGATGCGCAACGCGTTCCGAACGAATCAGCGTTATTCCCTGCGCACGCTTAATTCCGACACTTTGATAATCGACGATCCGACACGTTCCAACACATCGTGCTCGAATACGTATGAACGCAGCAGAGGGAAGAAGGACACGCGCGATTATTAACAGCGACATTATTATCGCCACAACGTATCAATATTATTCAATGCATCGTATAAACCAGTAAACTAAATGTAAACTTTGTATATTCATTTACTAAGAGAATAAAAGTAAATTATTCGATGAACAGCTTGATGCGCTCGATTCTCCTTATAATTCCTTCGATCAATCTTGCTGAAACGCCAGGACTTGAAAGGAATAGAATCTTATTTTCTGCATGACATGTTTATTGGTAAATAGCAAATATTTTTCATCAGTAAATTATAATAATTATGATAGAAAATGTCGCAATTATTATTTTATTTAATATTCACAAATTTTCCATTAGCGCCCGTGCTCTTTTCAATTCTGAAAAAGAAAAACATGAATTTATTATAAATCTTTTCTTATAAAATGCCTAACATTTATGTGCATATAGCATGAAATTGAAAATTTGTAGTATAGTGCATGGGTTTCTTGTAACAAAGTAATCTCAGAAAAAGCTACTAGTTCTTTTTTATAACTAAATTCTGTGTTTCTGTACCCTTCAATAACACTTGCACATCATCTTTGGAGATATTTATAGTAGAATCTTCCTCTTTTCCATTTACTTTCTTCAATTTTAACGTCACAGCGGAAACAGGCGACGAGCTATCGCAAGGTAGTACATCGATGGAGGACAAGCGACTGACTGCGAACATAAAAATTGGAATGTAAATTTTTGCATAAACCAAAACATATTCGATGCAATCGAAAAATATTGTCAGATATAACTGATATAAAAGTCTATAGTTTTTATATCTTTGACGAGCTAAAATTTTTCCGAAAATTAAACTTGATAGCCCACATATCTTTTCAATTTAGTTTTACAAAAATGTAGAGCTTGCCTCTTAAAGATTGAGATGAAAGAACAGACGTGATCTGGAGACAGTGATCTGTGTGAAGCCTTGCTACAGCTGTGCTATGTTCTCGCGGAAGTCCCAATTGTTGCAGTTCGCTGCTCAAGTCAGCGGCGGAAACGCCATATCGTGCGGAAGATGTGAATATCAATTCGAGGGCGGCTACTATTGCTTTCGCATCACTTACATCTAAATAAAACTCAAATCTCTACATTTTCTTTTCTTTTAACAGCTATTTATCGCATGATTTCATTTGGTGATTATAATAATAATATACGAAGTTACACGCACCAAGTTTGGCGTCTTGTGTGATCTTTTTTACTTTTTCCTCCTAAAAAATTTAGTGCAATTAAGGACAATTAAAATATACTCGAAATAGAAAAATACATAATTAAAAATTTTAATCGTTTATTTTCTATTCGACCAATATCGAGATTGATATAAATTTACAAGTAATTCAAATTAAAGATATTCGATATAATCATTAGAAAGAAAGTATTGGCATATTATCACAAGTTTTAGCAAAATAATGAATCTTATTTAAAACAATTTTTTCCTATTGGCTTTTGTGTATCAGTGTTAGCAATAAAAAACAAATAATTTCAAACCGTAACTTTTTAGCGGTAGATCTGTATTACTTACATTAAGTTCCCCTTCGGTCAAATATTTAGCCACTGCTTGACCTAGCATTTTCATTTTAATTGAAGTCTAGAAATGAAATATTGAACATATTTATTAAAAAAAAATATCTCAATGTCTTTTTTCATTATATGTATAACTATCGAGAATTCTAATATAACTTTATTATAGGTATGGGAATATATCCCACAGGGAGAAACAAAGAATTGAGAAATACCATTCGCGAAAGCGTGTTGATTTCCGCCAACAACCAGTCTGGACAGTCGCCATCGCCGAGAAATCTGAACCTCTATTTATAAAATATAGAGAAACAAGATGTTAAATTAAGTAATATGTGTGTTTAATAGTTTGTTAATACATCAATTTCAAATTTTTAATGGATATATAGAAAGTTTTGAATAATAAATTAGAAAACACGTAAATTTGTGTATTTATATATTTTAAAAGCATATAATATATTTTTGACACAAGTTTACTTTTTTACAATATTTGATTTATTTATCTCTTTAATTATCATAATAGCAAAAAATAATTTTAGAAGGCTCGAATGATTAAAAATCAATAATTAAGTGAAAAGCGCACAGAGCCGTAACAAGGTTGTTGACTACTTCTACTTCTCGACACTTATTGTTTTTATCCTCGCGACAATTTAATTATAAGACATGACCTGTTTGGATGGATCCATAAATATTGCGATGAAAATACCTTTGTGATATGCGTTTACTGTATCTATAAAATTTTCAGATACTAATTGTACACTGAGGATGGGCTAATGTCAGGCCGAAACGTATAACTTCGACCTAATTAAAAATTAAAACCAACGACACCTTGTTACGGCTCTGTGTCCTTTTCACTTAATTAGCAAAAATAATTTTTGCGTCCTAACGTATTCTTGTGAGCTCTTACCATTTTTGTTAATTTGTTAGTTTGTGCCCAGGCTAAATCAGTTTTTTTCACCTAAAAATCACGAACAACTTTTAAGAATTATAATGAAAGTGTAACTAATAAAAATGGTTTTATACAAATGACAAAGGATTTTTCCACTAGGGCGATAAAAGGGCGAAAAAGTAATATATAAAGAAGTCACGATGTGATTTCTACTACGCTTATATAATGTAATTATTTATCAAATTATCAAATCCTGAATCTCGTATTGATTTATCCTATGCATGCAGTTCGATATTTAATCAACTTGGAATTCACCATCAAGCTTTCGATCCTCGTGCAACCGTAAAGATATAACTACGTACGTCAGTCAATCACACTACGTCTACTGCGGAGCACGGGTTCGCCGCGTGCCCTCGGGGCGGAAAACTGGGTGACATTTTTTTCTGCCGCGCTGCCCCTATACAATATCTTATGTTTCTAACAATAAGTATCATAACGTTACGACGGCCAAGGCGAACAGACGTGGACGTCAGAATGTTTGCACTCGTTGGCGGAGTAGATTGGCGTGGGCATCCGCGCCAGGTGAACGAATTCCCCATGCAATCCGCCTAATCTTTCGACCGCAACGGGATGACCCACGGGGCTTTCGACCGACGGACATAAATATCCGCACAGAAGTCGGCCCGTCGCCATTCTAGTCGAGGAACTCGCGAACGTCGGAGATACACCGCCAACAGGTGAACGCCGCAACAGGTAAGGGATACCGATAATTGACTTGTTAGTAGAAGACAGCATATTTTTTTCGCGATCTTCCATCCTTTATCATACTGATTTTATATAAAATATAGATCGATTAAAGATGGTTTTTTAAATTTTGATCAACAATTTCTTTAAAGAAAACCAACAAGCAATTATGATAATTTAATGTTTCTATTTTCATCGACAAGTATTAACTGTATTAATACGATTGAGAATTAATTTCGGTAATAATAGCCTAAATACATGTCAATTACAGTTGAAAACTATCAGCAATGCTTTTTAAATTTGTCGAGCTCTAATAATTAATATATTCTCCGTGTCTGTGCAACGAGTAAAATGATAATTATGTTATAATAAAATACTTATTGTTAGTACTTTTTTTCTACGCAATAATTAATAAAATAGGATAAAACAGAATTAGATTTTCGCAAGATCGATGTCGATATTCATAATGGTCTTACTAATTGGATATGACACTAAACGATAAATATTCTCGATAAAAATAAGATCGCTATAACAAAACTATCGACACGTAACTTTTGTACATTATGCCTACATTACTAGGCACATCACAGTATTAAATAAAAATGCACAGAAAAAAAAGAAATGTCAAATTAACACTGATATACTTGGATACTTATATGCGCAAGAATGTATAATCTTGAAATAAGATTATATTGCATTGAACAAAGAAAACTTGTTTGAATGCAGCTATTTAGTTAAATGAAGTTTTATATAGTTCAATCAAGGAAAAAAAGTTGAAATAAGAAATTGAAATTCTTATAAGGAGATTATATGTATATATTCTTGCGTATAATTCTTGCGTATATACAAGTATATCAATGTTGATTTGACACTTATTTTATTTCTATGTGTAATCTATGTACGCATAAATCTTTTATCTTCCAGCAATGAGGCAAATATTGTTGGCCATAACTTTGCTATCAATAGCAGTGTCCGAAAATATTCTAGTAAGTAAAACATTGTTTATAACCGTTTTGGTACAATATATTACAACCGTTTCCTCAAAAATACCGCACCAAAGTATTGAATATTGACTTCAGTAAAATAAAGAAAATCGACATACTCATCGTTTTCTATGGTTTATTAAGATTCAGCAGTAATGTGCGTAAAAAATTGATTTTGTGTTTTAAGATGGAAAACCACCCAAGACTGAAGACGGCATGGATTTGCGATAAGCAACTGTGGAATAGGAAAACAAAGCGAATACCACGGAAAGATGTTCCTTCCAAAATAGAGGAATCCTTAAATTATGAAGACGACAGGCAGTTTCCCCAAGTTTCGGATGCGCGATTCACTGACGAATCAAGAAAACTGCCCGCAATCATCAGGTAATACAACAACATTTACAGTCTTACCTGCGCTAAAAATTTAAACATAAATTTTATCCTATATATATATATATATATGTTTGAATTTCTAATATATTATTACAAAAACCAAATAATCAGAGGCCAAATTTCATATGGCATATCGAAAAGTAAAGAATCTTTATGTATCAGTGTTTAATAAACATACAAAAATAATAAAATCCTATTCATTTTTAATTCTTTATTTCTTATTTAACAAAAGATTTGTGATATAAAATTCCTTACTAATGCAATATTAAAAATGGAGTATAATAAAAATTTTCACAAGAAATAAGGAAAGAGAAATTGATTCGGCAAATTGCCGCAGGTGCAATTGAAAAACAATATGTATAATAAAACATTTACAGAAAAGTATTTTTTTTCTGCCAATAATTGATTAACAATTAAGATTTTATTTAATAATCGACTACAATTGACTATCATTGTT
>NW_020213104.1:0-1273 GCF_003070985.1 Temnothorax curvispinosus
AGAGAGAGAGAGATCCACACATTAAGAATATTTAGCTCTCTTATTTATATTTTGTTATATCAATTCGATGGTTCTCTGCATGTGCATGTTATACATTATAATATAGATGTGGAAATCATGAACTATTGTAGAATACTGCTGTGACAGAAATAAAAAAAAAATGAACGCGTGGTCGCCACGCGCGTTAGAAGTGAAACTTCTGAAGGCAAGGCTTTGCCATAACTTTTCTGAAATTAATACAAAAACAATGCAACGGAATTAGTCACTCCAAGCCGCCCGCAACTCGAAAATATAGTGTTACACGCAGTTCTCACTATATCCGTTTCGGCAGTGCCGTACGCCTGATCGAATTTTCGTGACGCGTTTTTGAGTCGCAAAATCGAATTTACTTACCGATCCAAAAGGAGTTTCACTTTGTACGCCTGTTGGTCGAATTTTCGTGACACTATTTTGTGACGTTTTTTTGAGTCGCACAATCGAACTTACTACCGTACCAAAGAAATTTCATTTCGTACGCCTATTGGTCGTATTTTCGTTACACTTTTCGTGTCGCATAACCGAACTTACTACCGTGCCAGAAGAAGAACCGTCTCGCCAACGCCGTACGCCTATTGGTCAAATTTTCGTTACACTTTTCGTGTCGCACAATCGAACTTACTACCGTACCAAAGAAGTTTCATTTCGTACGCCTATTGGTCAAATTTTCGTTACACTTTTCGTGTCGCATAATCAAATTTACTACCGTGCCAGAAGAAGAACCGTTTCGCCAACGCCGTACGCCTATTGGTCAAATTTTTGTTACACTTTTCGTGTTACACAATCAAACTTACTACCGTACCAAAGAAGTTTTACTTCCGTTACATTTTTTCGTGTCGCGAATCAAACTCACTACCGCGTCTAAAAAAGTTTCACTTCAAAAAATTATTAAATTTTTATGTTCTGCGAATAAAGTGCGAAAAAAATTCATAATTTAAAGAATTAGATAAGAATATTTTGAAGTGAAACTTCTTTAGACACGGTAGTGAATTCGATTCGCGACACAAAAAAGTGTAACGGAAGTGAAACTTTTTTGGTACGGTAGTAAGTTCGATTGTGCGACACAAAAAGTGTAACGAAAATTTGACCAATAGGCGTACGGCGTTAGCGAGACGGTTCTTCTTCTGGCACGGTAGTAAGTTCGATTATGCGACACGGAAAGTGTAACAAAAATTCGACCAATAGGCGTACGAAATGAAACTTCTTTGGTACGGTAGTAAGTTCGATTGTGCGACAC
>NW_020213104.1:1373-1522 GCF_003070985.1 Temnothorax curvispinosus
GAGACGGTTCTTCTTCTGGCACGGTAGTAAGTTCGATTATGCGACACAAAAAGTGTAACAAAAATTTTCGACCAATTGGCGTACGAAATGAAACTTCTTTAATTGGTACGGTAGTAAGTTCGATTGTGCGACACGAAAAAACGTCACGA
>NW_020213105.1:0-2492 GCF_003070985.1 Temnothorax curvispinosus
AAAAAATATTTTATTTATATGTTTGTGAAAAAGTTCTCTGATACTATCTGATACTGGCGTAATCGATGACGTTTAAAGCGGATTCACGGTAAGCGCACACAGTAATGTGAGAATTTTTAGCAAAGTTGTTATGATTGTTTGCAAATACTTTCATAAAAAATTTCCGTGTAGACTGATAAGTGTCTAAAAATTTATATAATACCGGTCGCGGGAGTAAACAGGTAGAGTTAGAAATAAAGAGACGATATTGAAATTGATGGGTGCGATTATTGTGCGATATATCCAAAAATTGCCATTTTATTTTTTCACATCTGACAGTAGAATCTGGGTAGGAGATGTCAAAGCAGATTAGAGCAAGATGACATGTAAAGCATATTTTGGAAGTTCACGGCAATATATTGAAATTATAGCGGAGCTTGTTTCTATTTCTAATGTGTTTGCAATATATTTATAAGCATTACATCTTATTTATTTATTCCATAGACTTATATAGACTATATAAGTCTATGATTTATTCATAGTAGAAAACAATATGGCGTTGAATAACGTGATTTACTTGTTAGTCAATTAGATCATTTTCTTCAATGTCGCCTTTCTGTTATCTAGGACTCTAATTAAAGCGAATTAAACTGATAACGGATTAAATCAATAAAAAGATCTACACGCGCTTATTCTCTTATTAATACTACGCCGCACGTATAGCCACCACAATCGTTGCGTAACGTTAAGCTATTTTCTTCGCCACTGAATCGCGCTAATTATACGCACATTTGCAGATTTATCATGTTTTAAGATCTTATATTTTATAACGTATTACCATACAAATTGACGCGGATGGACACGCATCGATAGGAATGGTGTCCCTCGGCGGAAAGGTTACGCGTGTAAGCACACGTATACCTAGCCGTCGCGGAAAAAGCAAAATTAAAAGTAGAAATATGTAATTACACAAAAAAATTAGTTTGATTCTTACTTTTAATACACCAAGCTCAAATATTGATATACAATGTTATAAAGATGTTATATTATATAATTAAAGAAGTAAATTAAATAAAAAACTAAAATAAATGAGTAAATTTTCCACTTGTAAACCGCCCACAATGTGCCAACGGCAACGCAAATTTTAAATGCAGCAACAAACAGTGTCATTCTAAGAAAAATGTAAAATAAATACAATTAATACATTAACTACAGTATTAATTTTTAAATACAAAGTTAGTTTATTCAACAAAATTAATTCTAGTTAAATAGAATAAAAATTTATTTTTTATATAACATGTGTCTTAAATCTTTTTATAAATAATTTTTTTTAAATTTCTCAATGTTTCAGTTAAACCGTATGGTAATCATATTTATAATCATATACATTTAGCAGTTAATAATGAGTAAGAAGTTAAGAAAATATCGTATAATTTTGTGAATGCTGATTATAAAATTTTTATATTCAGCGATGTTTAACATTTATAACATTTATTTAATATTTATAGAGAGCATTATTTTGTATAACATGAACAACACATTTTGCTCTCACCTTTTGTAATGTACTCTAGCAGCGTTTACTGCTGCTTGGCTAACATCTTCATGCATGGAGGAAAAACTTCTTGATATCAAGTATTCCCATTATTTATATATCCACATGTTTGTGCAAAAAATAAAATAAAATACATTATTAAAATAAAATAAGAATATTTTCAATCAAGACATGATAAAACTTATGCAATAAAAAGAACTTAAAAAAATTTATGTTTAGAACTTATTTTTAATCTCAAACGAACAGACACGATTGTTGGAAGATATTTTATTAATTCAATTAGATTAGAAATCTTTTGTGTGCGCAAGAAACGATAAAAGAAGATGGATATTTGACGTAGATAAAAAAAATAAGTAGAGTAAAGAGAGATAGATGAGGAAAGGAATTCTCTCAGTCTAAACACTCTAAGAAGATGCATACACAAATATTTAAAAAAAATTGGATTATACTTTTGCAACAGCACATTTTTAAAATAAAATTAAGTTAAAAAGTCCTCTGTACCTCTTTTTTCTCTGGCAAACAATCATCAAGATATCACAAGCTAAATATCAAAAAAGTTATCAAGTTTTCCTTAAATATCTCGTCAATTGACGGCTTGGTTTATTGGAAAAGTGTTTCATAAAAGTTGAAAGGTTTGAAAGGGGCTAATAGAAGATCTTATTGGATTTTGGATCCATGGCTTGTAAATATAGGGCTTGAGTCAAATTTTTTAAATGAAAACCTTTATTTTTTTATTGTACCATCTTTCTCTATTAATTAATTTGAACAACTTTTGTTTGAAAAATTCTTTTATTTGCTTAATACTTTTTGAGATATTCAAGGAAAACTTAGTAACTTTTTCAATTAAGCGCGACACTTTATTTCTCATTTTTATTTTAATTCCATACAATTGCGATCCGACACTTACACACATCATCCGTATAAATTGCCAGCTTTCTCAACTTGTAATGCTAGTGTTTAA
>NW_020213106.1:0-3092 GCF_003070985.1 Temnothorax curvispinosus
TTTATTTTACTGACAACTACAAATTGGCGCTGGTTTGTGGGTTATCAAATCTTTTAAAAATTTCTAAATTCAACTTTTTATTCCTCCCCCTTACATGTGTGAAAAATTTCATTAAAATCAGAATTTAGGAGTTCGCGAGATTCCTTTGTTGGACAAATACATTATCTTTACAGAATGGAAGAATAAATAGAGATATTTTTCTCATTTAAAATAATCTTGAGCAATTGATTGTATGAATCTTAATAAGAAATCTGTCCGTTCAGCCGTTATTGAGATCTAATAATTGTGTCGCTGCTCAACTAAACGGTTCACCTAAAGATATTATACATGGCGCTGGCGCGTGAACTAGGAAACTGTTTCTTGATTTACATATTTGTGTAATAAAAGGTATCAAAGTAGTCTGGTGGTCTACAAAATAAATGTTAATTTTTTACTAAACTGGAAAATTGGAAATTAAGAATTTGAGATATTCTCAATTCAAGTTATATAAAAATAATATGAAAATGTTACAATAGATTTTTCTACATATATGTATATGTATAATCATTATTATATATCCTATATCTTGCACTTAGTTTTTGTTTCACTTGTCAATGTCAATTTTTAGAACAATTAAATATAAAATGGAAATAAGTTAAATATTTACAAAAAAGATAGAGCATTGATATAAAGTAAGATATAGTCATGCACGCGCATACGACAAAATATTCTACTTATACAAGTCATTCATATTACAATGGAAAAGATGATGAATAGTTTTAAACAATGGTTTTCTTGATAAATCTTGGTACATCTTGATCTTTATCTCGTACAAGTCTCAATAAAAAACTGATTAGAAAAAGTTGAAAATATTGAATAAAAAATATGAAGTTATTGTGATATGAGATTGTCACTTGGGAACAATAAAGTAATACATATTTATATTATATTGCATAACTCTTACTTTAAAACTTCTAGGACACGACTAGATACGTTGTCACATGTATACGTAATATATTACATATTAAATTTCTAGAACTTTTTCGAAAAAAAGAAGAAAGAGAATAACTTAAAAATTTTTAATAAAAAATAATATCTAAGAAGTTGAATTGACTGATAGCGAATTTGGCCGATTGCACTAGTGCACACCGAGTGCGCACTAATTAAGGCTTATTCTTATGAGTTAATACTTATATTTACAGATACCTCTTGAAATACTTTTCATCTAGTAAAATAAATCTATACCGCATCCATACGGATCTTTTTATTAGCTAAAAAGTCTTGAATACTTTACAAACCAAAATCTCTCGCAACACGAAATACGCAAATCGCAACACGAATACTCAACAATATACGATCAACGGTGACTTTACGATACACAGTGACTGTCGGCCGCGCCAAAGTTCTCGGGGAGAGCGCACGTAATCTCTAATAATAGTTAAGATCCGACTTCTTCGTCTTTTACGTCATTCGGTAACGATCTCTACAGTAACAGTACCATGATAAGCTTTTATACGTTATTCGGGCAACAATCTCTGAATTCACAGAATCAGGCTTTGAAGTGAAGGGAGCTCAGTTCGCATGATGGTAGCTTCTATATTGGATCGTCAAAAGATATGTAAAAATAAAAAATGTATTTTTTATATACAAAGAATAACTATCCTACTTAATCTTGGTAATGTAATTAATTGTATTAAACATAAATATATCAGCATAAACTTTTAAATTTTATTTTCCTTACACACATAATTGACTACTTTAATTAAAATATTGGCTCTTGATAAAAAGGTCGAATCGTAGATATACGTAAATAGGGGAGAGAATCGAATGCGTATCACTTAAGTTATTTTTTATTACTTATATTTTCCATTTGGTATATTTCCCATATTTTTAAAATATTTATTAACATTACGGCGTTGTTAATTGTCACCTATGAACGCATTAAAAGAACAATGTATACATTTTTATTACATACACGACATAGTACATCACACATTCATTCAAATACTTCGATGCAGTTGTAAGACCGCTGAAGGATGTAGGGGAGAGTGGGCTTCCTTGAGCCACGGGGTCCAATGTGACAGTGCGAGTTTTTTGTATTAACGTTCTGCAAAATAGTGACGGTGGGTATGAAAACTTTCGTTTTCAAAACATATAACTTCCATCAAAAAATTATGCCAAAATAAGCATATATACTTTAGTTAAAGGCAGATATGTAATTGGAGCTTTGCAAAGTAAATTTTTAGGGTTGTGTGGGGTGATGTGCAACATGGGGTAATGTGCAACGTTTCCGATTCCTGGTCTGCATGTCGATATTTGACAGAACCGCATACTGCCATCTATTTGTGTCAATAGTACCTTGTTTTAGATAAATAACTCGCAAGATGGCACGCACCCTGGTTTGCTGTACGAAAAGCGAGTTAAATTTCTCGAGCTCAATGTAATTTTCGCTTTTTACATTCATAGTAATTTCGTGAATTGATTTTAGTCATAGGTAAATATTTTTATATTGTTAGATTTTGTGATTTTCTTACGTTGTGTTGGTGTCACGCCAGTCCGCGCAAAATAGCGTGTTTGGGGTGATGTGCAACACTCTTTTTGGGGTGATGTGCAACACTCATTTTTCGCTAGTTTATCGCTATTTTACGATTGAACATGTGTATATAAAGTGTTTTAATGCATTTTTTAATGTGTTTAGTCATTATGCCACGAAAGTATAAAAATAAGGATATCGCTGTTCCAGTCAATTGCGAGCTAATTTGGGCAGCAATAAAATTGCTGAAAGGCGATCATCCGGTTGCGTTTTTTCTTTCATTATATTAATTTTTAAGCGATTAATAAATAAGAAATCAAATAAAAAATGATTTTTTTTGTGAAATTTCCATTTGTCAGAGGTCGATTACAATACAGTGAAATTTTTTGTTCACCAGATTTTGATTAATTTGTATTTAAGAAGCCCAAATTTAACATTTAAGTCAATTGATGTCGATATTCATGCATTTTTTACCTTAATTTTACCTGTGTTGCACATCACCCCAAGAAAATTTGAAAATGCTAAAACAGACATTTTTTTAAAAACTCGAAAAATTTTTAGGAAAAATTTAAAATTTTGA
>NW_020213107.1:0-617 GCF_003070985.1 Temnothorax curvispinosus
TATAGCGAGAGACATTTCAGAAAAAGAGAGATTTCTGAAATGTTTTTCATTAAAAAGAATAAATACACTGTAAACCTCCAAAAGGATACGGAGAATTTGCCCGCGATATACGATCGTGTTATTGAGGCAGTATAATAAGTGATAGAGTCGGACCTGTTTCTATTATTGTATTGTTTATGATCTGGTTTGTTATTTCTTACTTTTGGAACACGTCTTATTGTAATTGGCATTTATCATTGTGACTTTGAATATGGCACGGAATCGATCCGAGCCAGTGGAGAAAATGGACAGTCCGTTTTTCTTCGGAATTTGCGTGGCGGCTCTCGGAAATTTGTTATTTTGTTCTTTTGACGCACTTAATATGTAAGTTCTCACGATGTACTTGCGATATGTCTCCCACTTTTTCATAATTTATATCTGACATACTTATATTGACAATTTGTTCGTTCTAGCGTGGCGTTTGCATGATTGGTTTGGGCGCAACGTCTTGCGACGCATGATATTATTGCGTAATTATGTATAATCTCACTTGAGAAGGACCCAATCGGGGTCGAAACGTTGTGAGACGAATGAATAAATAGAAATTGGCCAGTTGGGTCGCTTAATCTCGATTATTA
>NW_020213107.1:717-2295 GCF_003070985.1 Temnothorax curvispinosus
AAACTTTAAACTTATTAAACTGTATGCTCTTTATATAAAAATTGAAAGTAAATTTACAAAGAAACAATTTCCTAAAAGTGTGTGCACATAATAAAACGTAGTATTTCAATATTGTTTCAACTACAGTTTTGAACAATTTATTTTACTGTCATTTTGCAAAATGCCATTGCATTTTCATAAAAATTTAATTTTGTATATTGATATACTTACGAGTTTGATTATTTTCCTTGGTTGTATTCAAATTATTTAATTTATGTTCGCGCTGCCGTATCATCTGTTTAATAATAGATTACGTAATAAACAAAATAATCCAAGATGTTAACAAATATATGTATCACGTACCTCATCAGTAAAAGAATGTACCAAATTCACATCTTTCCTCCCTTTGCGCGCTAAAGCAGTGCGATAAAATATAATATCCAAAAATAATAATATATTTCTTACTCTGCATAACAGAATATCTTTTAACCTGAAACATCATTATTTTGAAATTGAAATTTATAATATAAGATAAGAAAGAAAAGTGTATTTAATTAATTGTTATCGAGTTTTATGTAGAGTAGGTAGTCCAACAATGAACCATGTCAGAGGCTTATATCTCTCTCAATTATTGAGTTGAAAATCTGTGTTTTTGCATACAGTTCATGAATTTAGTTGGCTATAATACATACTGTATAAAATGACTCATAAATTATTTTTAAAATTTAGCAACAATTTCGATTTTTTTGAAACAATGTCAAATGGTTTATAATGTACAGGGGTATGTACACAATAAACCTAGCCACTTTTAACCATAAACCACATGTTTTACACTATGAATTGTTAGGGTTATTTTAGTTTTGCTATGTTTTAAAATGTTTATTTAGGGAAGAAATAATTATAAGACATGATAAGTATAAGGTTAAGATAAGTATATGACTTTAAATTAAAGCTATAGTTGGAAATTCTGTGCCTATTGCCTGTTGCCAATCAATCATAGCATTCGAATTTCTTAGGTTGTAATTAACGATTTTTTGGTTATTTCTTGTTCTTATTGCCTGTTGCCTATGGCATTGTGCAAGGGGCTTAATTCTCGCGTAAGCGCGCGCGCTACTCTCTATTTTTGATTAGTCGAGTCGATCTCACCCGTTTGTTACAAATAAAATAAACGTCTTTTTATCAGTATAATAGCTACTGTCGAATTAATTTACGCTGGTTATTCGCCGCCCTTATACCGTAGAAAAGAGATGCTAATAATATTTTTTATAAATATTCTTATATATTCTAGGGAACGCTGTCAACACGTATGGTAGCTCCCCAGTCAGAAATGATTAGTTGATTCGACGTTGAATCAATGTCGAAAACCGAATGTCGAATCAACGTCGTAATTCTGGTCGATTCGACGTCGAAAGCGTATAAAATATCACCGACTATTCAACTTATCGTTTCAACGTCGTTTCAACGTCGAAGGTTGAAATTCGATTAAAATATAGTATATTATATATTTTATATTTTTTTATATATGCAGTGTTTGTCTGGATAGGTCCTAAATATAAAATTTATATATATTATTTATACATATGTGATTGATCGCGCAAT
>NW_020213108.1:0-2234 GCF_003070985.1 Temnothorax curvispinosus
CTCTCTCTCTCTCTCTCTCTCTCTCTCTCTCTCTCTCTCCCTCTCTCCTCTCTCCTCTCTCCTCTCTCCTCTCTCTCTCTCCTCTCTCTTTCTCTCTCTCTCTCTTTCCCTCTCTCTCTCTCTCTCTCTCTCTCTCTCTGAGAAGCAGACGTGTGAAACATCGCTCCGTAAATGTGTTAATTTTTGAGTGGTTTAGAAGTGAGGGAGAGTGTTAAAAAGTTGTGTAACGAATATCTGCATAGACCGGAGGTAGCCATGAGTGTTATCTAGCCGGAATATGTTGATACATAGACACGAGAACTGCATTTCGTACAGAGGTCATCGAAGCCTCGTACGACAGGTAGACATCGGCGGCGAACACAAAACGCTGACGTGTGAAAGTGACGTGTTAAAGTGACGAGTCAATTAACTGTCTCTGCCGATATTAGCAAAATGAACGAGGAATACGCCGAGTATCGATGCTCGGCATGTAAGAAGCCGATAAAAACGGAGGTTATAGCATGCAAGTCCTGTGCTAAGCTTTTCTACCATCCAGGTTGTGTATCTAAGCACAAAATTTATGATAGAAAACGCGAATTGGTGCCGTGTCCTGGCCCGTTCGAGAAGTTAATTATTAGTGATGGTGATAAAGTAGCTGATATAAATAAAGCAGTGGCAGCAGCAGGAAGAGCAACGGCACCTGCAAAAATGAGTCCGAAAGTAGCAGCCGCGAGTGGAACAGGGGATATTGATAGAAAAATAGATTGGCTTGTAAAAACAGTGAAAGAATTAAAAGATGAGACAGCATGTAAAAAGGAGATCAAGTCAATGGTAAAAGAAATAGTTCGTGAGGAGATGGGAGACATTAAACAGGAATTAGAAGAATTAAGAAAAATGTGGATGCAAGGGGCATATGGACCATCTGGTGGAGCGTCAAGAAAATATAGCGACGTGATTAAAGACAGGAAGGAGGAAAATATCTTGATTATAAAACCTAAAGTACAACAAGAGAGTGAAATTACGAAGAAAATAATTAAAGATAAAATTGATATAACCAAAATGGAAATAGGAATTACTAAATTAAGAAAAGGAGGTAAAGGAACAGTGATCTTAGGATGTGAGACGGAAGAAGAAAAGGAAAAGCTAAAGGCGACGGTACAAGCGGCAATGGGTGAGGAGGTCAAGGTCTCGGAGCCACAGAAGAGGAAACCTAAGATTAAAATAATTAATGTTGGTGGAGAGGAAATGAAAATGGAGGATGATGAATTGTTAGATATAATCAAGAAGCAGAATAGAATTGGCGAGGAATGCTGTATGCACTTAGTGAAGAAAATTTTAAGAGGAAAAAATAAGAATATTGAGCAAGGATCCGTAATAATCGAAGCGGATGAAAGCACTCATAAATCACTAATAAGCAGAGGAAAGATAAATTTAGGATGGCGAAAGTGTCCGATCTTTAATTACATTAATGTTAGAAGATGTTTTAAATGCTGGGGATATTATCATATTGCCAAGAATTGCACGAGACAAGAAACATGCTATAAATGTGCAGGAAATCATAAGGCGAACGAATGTACAACGGCAAAGAAGAGGTGTGTAAACTGTACCTTTAAGAATTAGACATACAACTTGAAGATAAATGTTGAACACGAGGCGCTGGATTCGGAATGTCCGACATTTCAGAAAGTATTGGAGGAGGAGAAAAAAAGAGCCGGCTGGGAAGATACAATATAGCAACCACAGAAAAAAGCTGATTTACTCCGGTATAAGAAGGCACAAGTCTGTCTGGCGCATAAGGATGAAATTCGACATCAGGTTATGAAGAGGGTAAATCCTGCGATTCGAGAGTTATCCGAGAATAGATTGACTATAGAAAGTTATGATAGTGAGGTCGAAGCGTTTGATACAATAGATAGAGTAAAGCTAGTGGAAAAATTATATCAGTTTTGTACCGGGGTATAGTGGTGTAAAGGTGTGACAGCAGTAGAGTATCATTCGCCGAGTGCGTCTAATGGCGATTTTGTGAGATTTCTGGAACATACGGTCGAAGATTTAATAATAAAGTATGTCTGTATCGATAGGGGACTTTAATATAGGTATAGTCAAGCGATGATAGAATTAATTTTTTCGAATAAGGATACCTCATGTAGAGGAATTATTGTAAGATTATGTGTTGTAAAAAATAGCCGAGAAGGCTAATAAAGATCAATTCATTCTTCTCTCTCTCTCTCTCTCTCTCTCTCTCTCTCTCTCTC
>NW_020213109.1:0-33308 GCF_003070985.1 Temnothorax curvispinosus
AGGCATACTTATATATAGAGTTCGGGCACACACAATCGACAATTATCAGAACTTTTGGAGGTCTTGGAAGTCCATGCTGTCATCGCAAAATTATGGGAAGTCAAGCTTCGACTTCGAACAGAACATGGCTCGATTCGGTCGGGACAATTTAACTGACGGCGAGAATGTAGACGCTGCAGAGAGAAGGATATCGTACGAGCACGAAGGAGGATAGGATATATACGAGACACCGTTGTTCTACGTTTCTCTCCCATCACCCCCTCCTCCCCTCCTCCGTCCCCTTGTCTGCCATGGTGCCGCTCGTTACCACTTCTCGCACGTTCGTACGCTTAAGTAAATCCCGAGAGGAACTAACAAACCTTGGGCCAGACGCGCGATGTATATGTATCCTTTGCAGAGAGTAATTCCACGCTTGGGTATCGGTGACTCGATTGCGGAACGTTCCGTGCGCGACCGTAATGACGACAGTAGAATTGATTTTGCATTAAAAATACGATCGCAGTGATTTAAGTCATCCGGAGTTATCCGAGAAAACAGTCGAAAGTTTATAAAGGGTTTCTGCGGCATTTATTTTTATCCAAATATTAATGATGGACACGTTTCCTTGTTCTTTTTCTTTCTTCTTTCTTTTATTAAAAATATAAAAGACAGGCTCTCGATTTTTATCGTCGAACGTTCTATTAAAAGTTTGTATTAAATTTGAGATATGATTATATGTATATGCATACAATGTAACGTGTGGGTATTATTATTTCTGTCGAAGAATACCTCGGTACAAATAATTTAACAGGCTATTAAAAACATCCGGATAAGATTTCTGGTTGAGATATGCCACAGATGCCACAGAGAGGCATATCTGTTCCATATTCAAATAATACTAATTGCCTTTAGCGATTCACGTCACCTGACTTGCGCGATTTGACGTACGCGAATACTGATGATAGGATAGGGCAGGTCTAATAATTTTCACTCGATCAACCGAGTAATGGAACAATTCGTATTGCCAATTCCGTATCAGGCTTCATCTCGATTTCGTGCAGCGTTGCTTTATTTCCGAATTGAAGCATTTGCCGTTCGAAAACGCGTAATAACTGGTAATAACTTTCGATGTAACAATTTACATGTTATTTTAAGCGAGAAAACATTAATAATTTGACCAAGAGAATCTAAGTGAATAGAAAATAAAGAAATATAACAATTTCGAAGGAGAATTGATTTCGAAGAAGTTTATAATCACAACAAGTCTTAATAAATTTCGTCTTTTATACACTGGTTGCAAATATTATATCTGAATATAATTCAAGTGTGATAAAGATATCAGAAATAAGCAACAATTATATAAATAAATATTAAAGCTATTATTAGCCTATTAATAACAAGAGCCATAATAATCCATAAACACATCCATAGACTTTCATATATTTAACAATTTTTCTCTCGAAGATTGACAATCGGAAGGAAAAAAAAATTATATACTATTTTCTTTATTTTGTTTTTATTGTTTTTATTTTGATTTTTTTAATTTAGTTTTTTTACAAAGGAGATTACCTCTTCCTAATTATAATTATGTATGTGTATATCACAATTTACAGACCACAGTGAATGGATTAGTACACACCTTTCATCATACTAGTCACCTGGGGTGAATCTTACACCCCGCAGCGTCGAAAAAATGAAACTCACGCTATAGTAATTTCCTAGGTGATCGTTTACACCAAACAAATCAGATGACTGTTCCTGTGGGTTGAATTATGTACTTGGAAGTAAATTCTGCACGTTCTGCAGAAAGAGATTGAGGCAGAAAAAGTTGAGAGATGTAGGCAATACATATGTACGCCATATCGTCGCCGTATGTGCCTTGAAGGTCACGCAAAACAGCAAGCGGATTAATTCCATTTTGCGAAACTTGATCGCAACATGTGCGATGTGCACACATCTAAAGACGATGTCGCAAGCAAATACGGGACGGCATACGGGAGGTCCGCTATGAATATCGCAAAATCGAGCGATTTTGCACCGAGCATCAGAACCGCCGGCCGTATACTTCTTGCACGCACCATGTGGTGCTTTAAACGACGGTTTACTCGAGCGGCCACCTCCCTATCTATATAAGTATATTTTTCCAACAACCCCACCGCGCCGTACGTGCAGCCTACACTTACCTCGGCGTGCGCGCGCCTCGCAAATTGTTAATTACCGACCATTAGCCTATTAGAGGCGCGTTCGATTTAATTAGCTTGAGACTAATTTTATTGCTCTCTCGTTAGCATGCCGCGGTCGTATGAGGTCGACCTTTTTCATTGCGGACCCGACCACGTACGTATACGTGCATATTACGCACGTGACGCGTGGAAGCGCGCCGTACACTCGCTAATTTATGTTACTGCAAAACATTAAATTTCATTACATCGCTCCGTTAGAATCTTTTTTTACGTTAAATTTTCGACACAGAGTGCATGCCACGCGGAATTATTTTTTCTTTTATTCTTTAATTAACGCGAGGGAGAACAATTTGACCGAGAGTTTCACGTGTCTCTATCTCTCGATTACGTAAGTTCGGTTTATGCATTTTCAGTTTTATAACGCAGCGTTTTGATATGTATAACGCAAATATATTTTGTTTTTAATTAAATCTTATACTTTTTCCCGGTAATTTAGCCGAACGAATTTTTCGTACCGTGAGCGCATTCGAAATACCATCTATATTTGCATTTATAGCGGCACATGTGAACATATAACCGTTTCGCTGTAATTAAGTGCCAATCTTGAAATGGATTCGCAATCAAGTATATTCATATAGGTTTCGCGGGCAATTGTCAATGCTCGTAAACTCTGCTAAATTTGTTTACGCCAGTCACAAATTATTTATTGCCAAACGTTAGTTACTTTATCAAGCCCGACAGAATCGCTAACCCAAATACAGGGGGATATATTCTGACAAATAATGACACCGGCACGAGCCAAAAACAGACTAAAATGCGCATGTACAAATTATAAAATTTGTCCAAATTGACGCTTATATATATCGGCTGAATAATAAATATCCGTTTCTGTTACTGGCAACCGTCGATATACAATAGCAATTATTCAAACTACGATACGCGGGTATAATTTAATTACCGCCTATGCTGGGATTAAAACCATTTTTTAACAAACACGTGTGATAATTAAAAAGAACAACATGCATACGGGTACTTATTGGAATGTATATATATATATATATCAATAAAACTCACAATTAAAACAAATGTAACGGTATACGGATAGTGTATAGATTTTGTTAGAATCAAAATAAAATTTAAAGCAGAAATTTGGAATTAATTTTTCTATGATAGAAATGCTGAAAGCTTAGATTATAAATAATTGAAAACATATTAAAACAAAGCTTTTAAATGTATAATATCCCATTATAAAACAAAATTGTATTCCTCAGTTATTTTCAATTAGATTTATGGTGAGATTGAACGTTTCAAAAAACACTTTTTTCCTTAAATTGTGTATCTCTACATAAATAACTAAACTAAAGTACCGTATTGATTAAAGAATTCGAGTAAACATGACGATAAGTTGGGGATGCTCAATATAAAAATTTATTTTATTGTTCGCAATTTACAGCGCAAGCTATAATGCTAGTGGTTAATGTAATATTAATAGATACCAAATAGATAATATGAAAATACAGATACAAGTTGTCACTGTACGTACTTCCTTAATATCGGAAATCTGAACGGAATTATCCATTCCTCGTGGACACACTGTAAATCCCGCGTCTAAGCGCAGATATGACCGCCGCAGAACGGCACGGCTGGTTTCGGCTCCATTTCAAGCATTGTTATTCAGTCTACGTTTGTGCCTATGTAAATGTTGGTTAAGCCCACGCAGGCTGGCAGAGTCCCTCAGGCTCGTCCTGTATCGTGGCTATGTGAGAGAGACTATAATCCCGCTGCCTACGAATAGTTCCCACCTCGCTCGTGTGCCACGTTTAAGACGATATCTCCCGAAGATCTCACCGTCCATCTTCTTCGAAAGCTCATCCGCATGGCTATATATAGTAGCGCAGAATTAAGCTCAATGCATTCAAATACATTTTGGTAATTTCCGCTAGTGCTAACTCAATAATAATAATTACAATTTAATTAATAATGATGACATTGTATAATTTAAACCTCGGTGCACCTGCAGAATTAGCATTTCTGAAATGAGATGATTAAAATTTATAATATCACAACCGGAAGTTGTACTCTAGGAGTACTCTAGAAAGTACTCAAACGTACCAATTTTCAATCTATCTATTTAAATGACGCTTATAATTTTCTGTTTAACAATTCAACTAACTACATTTTTTTATATAAGTGTGCCTTGGAAGCTTTTTTTTTGAGATAGAAGAAAGCTATCAGCGGGCACTGTTGACGTGGTTTTCGCTAAAGACACTCTCAGAAGAAAGCTCATTTAAGAGCGAATGAATGTAAATGGGGCAGCTGCACGTACTAATTAATTAATTAGAATGTAGAGAAGCCATGCATCGAATAAGGCCGTCAAAAGGGTAGACGGGACGGTGTAAAACAAAGTCGCGACTGTCCATGGCAGCGGTGAATAGGGCGAGATAAACCGTAACTGCGAAGTAACCTCAGGACATTTTGCATAATGGCAAGATTACGAAGGGAATACGTGGCCTCCGTCAGAGAGTTGAGCAAAGTCGAGCGAGAAAAATCAAGTACTTAAACATCTACGAAACTCCCCTCTCTTTCTCTCTCTCTCTCCCTCTCGCTCTCTTTCTCTCTCTGTCTCGTTATCCCTAGCCGCGGTGCAGCTGCAGCTGCATCATCCAGCAGGTATACATGAAAAACACGCCGCTTCACTCAACCCAGCGCGTTAATTTAAGAGCGAATTTCATTTTCCGCGTCCCTGCTTGGAGCGTAGGTCCTAACTTGGTGGAAAGTGGTGCGGGTTAAAAAAATGAAATCTCGTACTCCGAAGTTTTAAATCTTCTTTGATGGCTCTGCACTGTAAGTATATAAAGGGTCCGGCAAACAAAAAGATGAGGCGCTCTTTTTGCCGTGATGAATTTTCTGTTACCATAATAAAGAAATATTCCATTTCGTCACAAAATTGTTGATGAGAATCGTTTCTACGCGAACTGCTAGATGAAACAACAAACAATTATTTTTACTTTAATTATACAAACCACCCGAAAATAAACAATCTGAAAAAAGAAACAAAATAAAATATTACATGTGTATGATATATAACGTGTTATTGTTATTTAAAATTAAAATGAGAGGAATTTATTGTTGCGTAAAGAATTCAATTATTTTACTCATTATTCTTCTCGTTCAATTAACGAGGCAATCATTTATACCATATCAATCGTTTATTATCGAATCGATATTGTCTGGAAAGGAACGCACGTTTCTCCCGAGCGATTCGACCGAGCCGGACGATCAAGATTAATTCCGTTAATTAATCGCCGAAGAAACGTGGCGAAATGAAAAGCGTCCATTATTCGCGACAAGATCGGTGACCGGACAAGGGTGGCGCGGAAGCACTCCCCGAGCCCCTTCCAGTTCATAGCCCCGCCGGAGCTTCATTCATCTCAGGAAATCCCCCTGAAGTGGCCTTCTTTAAATTGAAACTCAAATACACACCCTTAAAGAGCGAGCGAAAGAGCCCTTGAGGCGCCGTTGAGCCCATTCGAGACGGTTATTTTTCACGCCGTGTGGTCGGGAGAGACCTCGTCGTACCCGTATACTCACTAGTGGGTGCCGCTGCACGATAAGGTAAGATAACTGTTACGGGAAATCAATTCTCTGCTCGCCGTTAATCGTAATAAATACGCGTTACGCGATTAATCACGCTCGGAGGATTGTCATTCGCGGAGCAACGGCACGGAATTATTTATCCGAATATTAGAGATACGTAATTACAATATATTGTAAATTATATTAGAGATAGAATTCGTGTGTAAATGTTAATTATTTGTTATAGCTTAATAGCATATGCGAAAGTGCAGTTTTCAGCTATATATAAATTTATGAAATAAGGAATTGTGTGCCTTTATGGAATCGCAATATCTGGAACTGGCTTTCTGCTTTACGAGACAGGTTTATTACTATTGTTATTTATTACGACACGAGCGGATCACGCGCGGCATTTTTACTGACTTCTTCATATTGTTATTACCTCCACCAAGTATTACCCCCCAACGCCGGCAACACACGCCGTCGCTCCACTCCCTCTCGTGATCCTCTTTCGTCCTATTACTTCTGATGCCTGTTTATACGAACGCGGCCAAGGCCCGGGCCGTAATTAGGATATACCTCCTGGAAGACGGTTTTACCTCTACGGCGCGCCGTGAAAAATACACGCCGACCTTCCGTGTGCACCGGCGGACAAAATTTTGTCACCTTAAGTGAGTTATACCTCTCGTACCCGTTTTTTCCTTAGTTTCCCTTATTTATCGTCCCACGTATCGTTACGCCTTTATTTATTTGACCGTAATGCCGGGAAACGGATGCACGCGCGCTCGAATTCCACCCGAAAACTTTCCCGATTGCACATTGTATATGTGTGTACGTGTAGTCCCCGGTTGTGGACGTGCATAATCTGAAATTCAAATCGTGATCGACCGGCCGATCCGAGAGATGTTGTCCTTCTGATTTTTACGACGCCTGCATTCGTTCGGGCGTTCGCGCATACGCCGCGCGCCGCGGTCGTCGCTTGCTCCGAATCCGATTACGCGCATTTAAGTCCTCGCGCTTCGAGATAGCTGCATCCGCAACATCCCCGCCTTTAACGTTCATTACGCCTTGATTGCACGGTAGACGCGATGAAGCGTGTGATCAACCGCGCGATGAGATTACTCGTCGGATTATGCGAATGCGACAGCGCGGCAATATGTGCGCATTAATATGTTTTGCAGAATAAACGTTCTACCCCCGATAACGATGTAACGCGCGAATAATATTCCGTGGCACTCGCGTGATCAACAATATCGTCAATGTGCTCTGTGCTGATGGGTGCGCGCGTAAAAACTGGACCCGCAGCCTCTCTCGTTGGTTTTTATAGAGAGGACGTTCTCGTACTTTCTTCTCTTCCAACAAATTGCTGAAGAGTCTCTCATTGCCTCTTATTGTTAGTGTTTCCGAAAAATCATATCTTTCAAACATATAAATATTTGTAAATCGTGTAAGAACTTCCAGGATGGCTGAACTATCGATGGCGAAATATTAATTTGTAAGAAATTAATAAATAGATTATATTTATTTAATCTCTGGCTTGCGACTTCGGATGGACTTTTGTGTAATACAGTGTTTTATACAATGTTTCATATAATGTTTTACTTTTTCTTTTTCATCTTGTTTCATATATTATACTTCTAATTGTAAGCTTGTTTACTTTACTTTGCATTATTTTACGTTACTTTATATCTTACTTTATCCTATACTACTTTATTGCATTTTAACATTTATACATTTATATTTACGTTTGTTATTGCACATGTATTTATCTTTTAAGTGTTTAGCTAATTATCTTATATAATTTTAAAAAAAAGAAGAAACTCAAATCTCAAAAATTCCGATCTCAGATTCTCTTCTCCAAATTCAAAACTTCAACCTAAAATCCTCTTTTTCTTCTTTTTTAGCCTTTCTTAATAGGGTCGTTGCATAAAATTTTTTTATTAAGCGGTATCCATAATTAATGTAGAGAATCTAAGCCGATTTTTAATACTTTTTGAATTTAAAAAAAAAACCTAAATTTGAGAAAGTTATAGCTTTCTAAAGTTTCTTTGATGACGGCAACTTCAAAAGATTTCGCAACAACATTATGACGTCACGCACATTTTCGTGTACTATATTTTCTTCAATTTTGAAGATATTGCAAAAATTCAAAAAGTTTACAAAGAAAGTATGCCATAATCTATCAGACTACTTAATAAAAAAAATTTATGTTAAAACCGAATTGTCCTGCAATTCGTATGTATATATACTCTTCTGCTTTTTTTCCATTAATCTTTTCATTATTCCTCCCTCTATATCCTATATAGAATCTTCGTCCGCTGCTTCTGCCTCTTCTTCTTTCCTTGCTCTTTCCTTTGTTATTCTTTTTTTCTCTAGTCTTTGCCCCTTGTCTCCCAGAATCTCCTCTAACGTAACGGATCGTTTTGTTTCGTTGTCTCACATTCCTCTAGCTCGCACACGTCGTATTGTCTCCTCTGTCTCTCCACATATCCTACATTTCCTTAAATCTTCCTCCTTCCAATTGGCTCCCCCTCACCTCATTTCCACATCTGAATCTTGCGATCATTTTCCTATCTTTATTTTTCTTCTTCTCTTCTAGATATTCTAGAACTTCTCCTGTTATTAATTTCTTACGAAGCTTATTATATTTTGATTTTCCTATTTTGTTTGTAAGAAATTAATAAATACGTTCATTCAGAGTTCTTCCTATAGTGACTTTTTCTTCTCTTCTTCTCAACTTGGATTTTTTAAATAATAACGGAAGAGTAATATAGAGTTCGCGCTCTAGTAAATTTTACAACAATATTGTTTTCTTCACATCCATCGCAATCGGACTTGTGGAAGTTATGACAATTTCAACGTCGCGTCAGGGCGCAATAACGGAACGCGATCAAGCGTCAACGTCAACCCGTCCGTCGAAGAAATGTAATCTCCGCGACGCGCTACATGGATGTAGACGCTTAATTCTCTTTACGTTACAGTGAATTATTTCGAACACATTCTCCTCGTGACGCGACACAATAGGACGCAGGCGGAATCTCTTTTGGGAGAATTATTGTCGCGGCCGCGTGGAAGCGTACGGTCGGCGGCGCGATGACAAAGAGCGCGCCCGTTTTTCCGCTCGGCGTGACGACGCCGCGACGCGTCGCCTAAGCGTATAATCTCTCAAGTATTGTTCGCATCTTCCGTCGATTTATCCAACTGCTAAGGTGGAAAGGTGCGCGCCACGCCACCGCTTGTCGTCCGTCCCGTGCGACGCGACGGCGGAGAGGAACGCATGTGGGGCAACGAAAACACATCTGCCAGTTTTTAGCGGCGGCACCATATATCATAAACGCGAGTGAAACGTTAAGGGCGCGAGAGGGTCACCGTCTGGACCATCTATCTTGTACGACTTAACTCGGGAACGTCCGATACGTATATACAGGGTGTCTCGTAATACGCGGCGCGAGCCACGTGTATCCGCGGCAGATTGGGGAGGGCGAGGGCGCAAAACGACGAGCGAAGTTTCTATGTACATACATCGTTCCCCGGATCGTTTTGTTTCTGAGTTACAAGAGCACGTTTTACGGAAGTTGGCGAGCAAGCCGGCAGGAAACTTGACGACCTTTTGACTGTTCATAGACACTCCCGGTTGATGGCACGAATCGTCGAATAGTCAATTATGTTTCCCCGCGCTTTGCGCGTATTGATTAACTTCGGCATTCCTGCGATAAAACAACAGCAACTGTTACTATGTACAATAACCGGTTACTTTAGGATAGATCGATATGTGAAATCGCGATTGGATGTTCGAAGAATTTTCCAAATACATATATAGTTGCAAAACTTGTCGCTTAATTGAAAGACATTTTGCATTATTAAATTATTTTGCACGTATAAATATAGAATATATGTTGTTTGTTTGAATTTTCTTCTTAGTTTTATAGACTTAATTTTATAGTCCACGGAGCAATCTATTCAAGTACACAAAACGGCGAACTTATATAGAAATTCATGTTAGCGGACACACGTACTCGCATCCATGTGTGTTCGTACCTTCGTACATGCATTGGATACACAGATACCGCATGTTCCAATATTAAAGCCGCATCGTAACGCAATAATGTCTCGACAACGCTGATCCAAGATGGGAGCAGTTTTTCTTGGTTACGTCGGCGCGAAGGTGTTCCCATCTACCTCGCATACGAAGCTCCGCGCGAGCTTTGTCCCCCGACGACGACGAATCATCTGGGAGATAAACGACTCTACGCCGTCGATTTTGTCAGATCGTCTGGAAATTCGTTTTCACCGAGAAAATGTTAAACGATTCATCACAAAGTTACATACGCCGGCCATCCCCTGTGATGAGATTAACAAGAATGTCAAAATGATAAATCTTTAGAGAAGATTATTAGATAAATACGAATACCACATAAGGATTTCTCTCGTTTTGTTAAGTAAACGTTGATCGTTCTTGCACGGAAAATCAGGCCAAGAAAATCGTCGATTAAGAAAATTAATCAACTGTTTTTATTTTCAGATCAAATGTCTATTGTGCATTTTGGTCGATTTATTGTCGTATACAAGTAGATAAACAAATGAAAGATACAGGAGAAAACTGTCAATATCTATCCGGAGTAATTTCGAGGAAAATGCAATTTTAGTTTCAAGACATCAGATATCTCAGGAAGCTATTAGAAAAATTAGTACAAAATTAAGTTAATATCGGAGAACACAGCCTTGGTACTTCTTACTTAGTATTTTACATTGTAGGTATGTTGATGGTTCTTCCCCGTAAGCGCGTGGACGCCGTGAACTATGATCGTTTTTCAGCACGGTACAATTCTTTCGGCCTTACTTCCAATTAATTGTAACTGTTCTTGATCAAAATAGATAAAAATGAATCATGAAAGTTCTTTGAAAATGCTACAAGCATGATCAAATCAATTTTGACAAAAAAGTGGATTTTAATAACTTTTTCCTCTGTATATCCTTTCGATATATTAATTGAGCAACGCCAAAGCACATGCATGCGAGGATTTTTTACAGGAAAAAAATATCAGTGACCGACACCGACACCGGGATTCTTCGCTTCCGTTCACGTGGACAGAAATTTTAATTTCAGGATAACACACATCGCGAGAGCGGAAAACGAATGGATGGCGAATTAATCCAGCCGTGAACGCGTGGCGCGCGGATGAAAAGGCCCCGGCGCGGCGTATTGGTAAATTGAGAGGTTCACGCCGGGATCGCGCGGAATCCTTGACATTTACATTTTATGATATTTGTCGAGTCCTTCGACCCTTTGGCCTTTCGCGCGAAGGGCGGCGGGAGGTGGTAGGAGGATAAGGAGGCGGAGGAGAGTACGAGAGAGCGCCTTAAGCCAAACCATCCCTCCGTTCCCACACAAATATTCTTACCGAGACGTTTTCCTCCCTCTCCATCTCTCTGACATGCCGCTGTATATTATCCGTGTGATATATGTGCCGTGAAAAAAAGTTACGAGATGCTCATTACCGAGATAAAAACCCGGCGATGCGCATTCTCAAAATCCCGCCCGTGTTTCATTTTATCCTTTGAAATCGCGCGCACGAGGTACGCGGAGCTGTCGGCGGAAACATTTCACTTTTCCGTCTTGGCGTTTATTCAGAATCGTAATCTATTGTGGCGAGTACATCCACTTGGAAAATGTAAAGAATTTGTGTTTCCTGTTTCCTATAAAGTAACTTGTTAAATATTTAAAGCACTCCAACATTGGTCGAGCAAATTGCGAGGAAAATTATCGCCAGTATTGAGATTAGCAGATTAGCGAGAAATCTCTGATGATCTTTTTTTATATTTCATTTGCGAAATGTGTAATTCGTATAGTGTGTCTTTCAATGAATATATCTTTACATGAAAAATAACAGTTCTCGTTTTGCTACATACACATATACACACACATTATAATCCTTGTATTTGAAACAATTAATTTTTTTTTATATATGAATTATGAAAATTCTGCCTTTTTCTCTGAGATCATAATAATATATTCTGCTTTTTGTTAGATTTTTATAATAGTTATATGCACCATGATAGATTTTATTACAATAATATATTCATGCAACTAACGCATAAAAATTTACTTATGGCCTACGTTCTGCCGACACTTAAAATATATATTAAACTGCAATTATCTCAAGCTTCCGTTAATGAGAATGGGATAGAAGATAACCGATACGGGCGAAAAAGGTCGAGATAAAATAAAATCGTTCTTTTTTTCCGTACACTTCGTCGAACGGGCTTCACGCGCAGCTGCGACTTTTCATTTGTTTCTCATTCAAAAATTAAATATTATTACAAATCCAATAAAATATACCGTTTCCGATATGAAACCCCTGCGCCTTGTCGGGCTGATCCTTTTTCCACATTCCGAATCCTCCGTAGCGGAGACAATCCCCGCTATGACACCCCGCGACACACTCGCAAATCAAATACGACCCAATTCTGTCAGTCGCGGGGTCGAAAGTATTCCAGCCGTCCACATGTCCGAGGGTTAATACCGAAAACCCCGGGGATGCCAGGGGGGCCCGTGTCTGGATGATAACCGAGCAGCGAGCAGAGTGAAATTCTAATCGAGCGGCGGCCGCATACCGAATCGGAACGACAATTAACCGCCTCGTCCTCGAACATTCTCGTGGCGGTTTCCTTTTTCCGTTCTATCGTGCAGAATATTTCGTACATTCGTATCCGACGAGAGAGCGCGCGCGCGCCTGCTAACCCGCGCGGCCATTAATCCCAAAATAATTATGCGCGCGCGGTCGTGCGCGCGCGATACCGCAGTATACCTACCGGTTATTGTTTCTCTGGATATCTGGATCGCATAAATACCGCTATCCGTTGCATTCATTCGTGCCGTTATCGTTTGCAACGGCGGGCATTTATTACGTCGCCTGACCGAAAGGGCCGACCGGTTCGCGTGGTTAATTCCATAATTGAATGGCACCGATACTACACCGTCCATCCTGTTATGCCGCACGCTGCAAGATTGTGACGTCACTGACGTCCTCCGTTGCGTAATTCGGCGAACGTTGCGTAATTCAGGAATCCCCATCAGACGATTCGGTCCTTCCCAGCCGTCGCGAGTCATGAAAAAGAAAAAGAGTCAAAAACGTTTTTAATAAAGCATTTTAAATATAACTCTCCCGCGTCCGCCGTTGTTTCGCATATACGTAAATTTCATTAGTTCGAAAACGCTCGCGGTAAAACTCATTTTTCCTTCCGCAGTCAGATAACGGAACGGATAAAACTGGCCGCTTCGTGTGCCGATAACATAAATTTCCCGAAAAATCTCGCAATAACTAATGCAACTCTCGACGAGAGCCATACTGCAGCATCGATTGAACGGTTTTTACGTAATGGAGATCGATTGTAAGCTTAATATTTTGCAAAATATTTCGTCGGGTATTTTCGTGCCATAAAAATATGTCCATGTAAAAAAATTAAGTGTTATCTACTTTTGTTAAATAATAATCTAAAGCGTATATATAATTACAGATATTAATTTAAATATTGTTCGAACAACAAATAAATTTCACGCTCCGGATTATTATCCTTACGGTACAAAACATCGTAAATTTTTTTACCCCCCGGAAAACTAAAATTTGCTTTTTTATTTTTTAATTTATGTAAAAGTGCACCGTCGCTTTTACATATGTACAAAATTGTCTGAGTTCTACTCTGCGCGAGATGCGGCGCACGTACTCCGAGATGCAAATCCCCGCGCGCGCCCCGTCGCGATGCGTCATCGGGATATCTTCTTCGTTCGGGTCGCACAAGAAATCAAGCCGCCCCCGGGGCCCCCGGAAGCGTCGTTAATCCTGTTGTTAAGTCGGCAAGGGCCGGGAGACAACGAAAACGGTCGCATGAGCGGGGTATGAAGTGCGAACGGTGCCTCTCCGCGTAACAAGGCGCTGGGCACGTTTTAATCATCTCCGTTTTAATAACCATCGGAGACCGCACTGCACCGCGCCGAGGCACGGCCGCACACCGTCACCTCCCCCGTTGCCCAGGCCTCGGTACACAGAACGGACGTACCCGGTCCTTGTCGCGATCCGTGGGAATCTCGTTCCGCCCCGGCGAACAAACTGCACCGGCCGAAACGAATTTCTCATTTGCACCGGCCGGATTGACACAGCGTGCCGGACAATAACCGATTCAGCGGACTCATTTAAGGTAAACTCAGCCTGCGGATTGACCCGATACGTGATTTCGGTACGTATTCGCCCCGGGTATGAACCAGGGCGAATGTACACAGACGGATTATTATGAAATTATACGTGGATCAAGCGTCCGGCCGGTGGTGCGCGACGAATTCGAAGAGGAGAAAGCGGGGCCCGATAGATAATTTCAACGTCAGCGGTTCTCTCTTTGGCGGCCAGACGCCCGCGCCGCTCCGCGCCGCGCCGGCCGTGTGATGTTTCGCCCCGTCCGATAATTGAAGCGGGTATGATCTCGAAATTCGCTTGGTCTGTTGATCTACGAGCTTTAACGAAAATTTAAATATTATGCGATGGAACTCTGCCAAACCGAACCGTGTTAACGGATATTGCATGGGAGAATTAATATTACTTTAGAAAATTTCGAAATATTGTAGATAGCGCGTGTCCGGCTGCTTTGGGGATTTTATTTAAAAAAAGTAATATTATGTGTAACCTGCTTGATTTTATTAAAAATTTGATTTCACGTACATTTCAATGCAATCAAAAAAATTGTTATTCTTTCTCTTACTTTTCTATATTAAAAATTCTGTCAAAGGTATTCTTTGCTACTAACGCGTCGCGTAAAAAGGATACAATGTGCATATTTTATTATTTGTTCACAAAATGTTTGTCAAGATTCTGATATATGTATATATAAAACAGCTGTCGAGCTATTTGTCTATTTCGGGATGTTTGCAGATTGTGCCATTTTAATCGCTTTCGAATACAAACGTGCAGGTAGGAATTATAATGAGATTATACGCGGATTAACGTCACGGCGACATCCGACACTGTTATGTGACGATTGCGAAAAGCGTTTCATAATTTCATATCGATTATTCTGGATCCGCTCATCGCGCGCGACGTTACATCCCATTCGCGATAATTAACTCAATTATTAACGGGTACCGTCGTGGAAAATGATTTTTGCCGCCGGACGCACTTTAATCTGCGGTTTTTAAAAACGCTCGTCACTTTTGCGCCGCACACGAGATTCAGAAATATGGTAAAACATATAAAAAGAGAAATATTAAGCCGATGTTATTCACTCTGTTTAATCCTGTCAGTTCGAGTCTTTGTTTATTAAGACAATAATCTAAATTATACCTTAGTTATTTTTGCACGATAACAATTAATACTACGGAATTTACTGAGACATTTTTAAGCAATTCTCAGATCTCTCTTAATTGTAAGTAAATTATAAATAAATTGGTTTTCATTTTGCATTAATCATATTATAAATTATAATTATAAATAATATAAGTTATTAAAAAATTAATTTACATTTAATATTAAAAATCTTTCTAAATGCGTACTTCTCTATCTTCCCTTAAAAATTACGAAATATTATACGACACAATTTATTAAAAATTCTCGTAATCAATAAAATCTATCTGTTTTACAGTACATATAATAATTTAATAAAATTAGCGATAATGTAACGGATAGGCGAATATTGATACTTATGAATGATGATAATAACGATGATGATGACGAATGATAATCGCTTTCCGCCGCTCTCGTGTACCGCTTTGTCTCTTATCGAGACACATCACCCTATACTATCCTATTTACAACTCTCGAGATTGCAGGTCTTATCGCCGATACGGATATTCACATCGTCAGGCGCAATATCGCGATGTAGGGTAATTCAACTGCGTAGCAGTTTGATATTCGCGCCAGGTGTTAATTACGCGACGGATGTAGATAAGTCCGTTTTCGTTTACACTAGTTCGTCCTATAACGGTGTGGGACGGACGTTAATCAATTACTTTAATTAGATTCACAGAATGGATCGCGCGCAAAAAGTAAAAGCGCCGCCGTCGTCGTCGTCGTCGTCATCGTCGTTGATATTACTCTGCGAATTAACTGCAGCGATAATTGCAGCTGTCAGCCGACGCGACTTTAACAACGACGGTTTTGTTTGCGATTGTGGGACTGGAGCGCCATAAAACTCATCCAATTTTACATTTAATCTTATTTTTCTAAAATAAGGATGTAAAATTGGAATTAAGGATTTAAAGAACAATAAATTCGATGTTTGGCTGATGTTTGTGAAAGCGTAGGGGCGTGGTAAATAGAATAGTAAAACCCTTCTACATAACAATTAATAAGATTACGATTATCCGCTTTGCCGATGCCTTGCACGATCCTGATTCCGCTCTTCCGAGATTTAACCGCGTCGCTTCTTGATGTCAGCGTGGAAATGTTGATGAGCGTGTTGATCTAAACCGGTACGCCTAGGAAATTGTTAATTAGCTGGCGCGCCGCTAACATTTTCGCTCATTGCATTACCGCGCGGCAAGCGCTATATACGCGGTCACGCTTTTACGCGTATGCTTTGGCATTAATATTTTACTCCCCTGACAGTTCCCGCCATTTATTATCCTGTTTGCCCATCTCTCATCAAGAGTCTGGAAACATTGAAGAATATCAGTTATAAATATAATTCGTGTTTTACGGTGAACATTAATTGGCAATATATGTGTAATATGAAGGAACAAATGAGTAATGACTCGTTCATTTAATCCGCTGTATAATTGACGAACGCGTAAATCCAAACAATTGGGGAATAATTAATGAATTATAGAACACTTTTGAAATATTCTTTATTAACGCTTAAAGATAGAAAATTTTCAAGCGTTTTAAGAGGATGCTTCGGATTTTGTACGTTATCTAACACAATTGCTTATAATAACGAATCCTTTTTAAGTAGATTACAAATTCCTCGGGGATTAATGTAGATCTTATCGCTTATCGCGTTTAAAACTAATTGCGGTAATTAGTAATACTGAAATTAATAATCGCAATCGATGCGAGACGATTCTAAAGTAGGACTTTAAATCCTTCACGCTGATGCCATTTCATTTGGATTATATTCATTCGGTACTAAGTGGATTTATTATCAATCCAGATATATTTCCAGTTGTACGGTGAAATTTATTAATACCGGCCTAATAAAGGCGAAATAAAATCTGCAAAACGATACGCGCGTGCGGTTGCTCGGTGTCGCCGATAATTGATAATTTCTGTTGTTTGCTGCGCGCGACGTAATAGCGCGAAATTTGCGGACCCGACTTCGGACACCGTCGTTGATTGCTATTGAAATTTACAACGGCCGCCGTGTAAGCTGACAGATTGCAACTAGCTCATTGAACATTGTAATAAGTGGTAATCTCCTAATTTTGCTTCGTTATAGACGGTTCGATTATGTTTCGCGTCCCGTTAATTTGACTGCAGGCACAGGCCGGGAAACTGCATTCACATTAACCGCTTTGGAGTGCAGTGATGCTGCGTGACATCATATCCTGCCTCTAAGCACAATCAAATTATCACTGCACACGTGACAAAACAGCCGATGCTCCCTCGCCGCGACAAAACAACGGCCGTCCCTGTTGGCCACCCTTCGCTCTGCCTCTTGTGTCGACTAAATTAACTACTTAATTAAACTGGGCAGACAAGCACGTGCTGCCCACTTGCCCGCGCGGGGCGTATATTTTTGCGCGTAACAGGCCGATGCAATCATACAAGTGTATTCAATATCTTTATCAAGAGATAACTGACTTGGTAATTGTACTTTGTCCGTTTTAAGAAAACAAAAAGATTTGCAGAAATATCCTAATATATTTTGAATATTTGCAACTAGAAAGATTCTAAAGAGAAAAAATTGTTTAATTTTATGTTAAAAATACGTATTAAGCTTCCTCTAAAATGCGTGAAATACCTTAAATACTTGCTGATTTATATCACTACCTTGCTCTAAAAGGAAAGGAAGAGCCCGAGGATAGTGGAATTATTAGTTAATTAGTGAGAATATACGAAATCATAGAATTAAAATATTACGTAACCATTGGCTTATGGAGAATTTAATGAAATACTTGTTGAAACTTTCGCATTCGGACTTAACCAGGGAGGATTCCGCGTTTCCCCATCATCTCGACTTGTAATTAAGGGATGAATATTTCCGCGAATGATCTCGCTAATTCACGTTGATATTACCAGGGGCGAAAGTTCCAGATATATGAATATTTCGAATTATCTAGGAGCTTTGTAATTATATTTGTAGAATATATTAAACGAATACTAATTTTACGCGTCATTTTCCGTTATATTTAAATTGCGCGCGCAGTCCCCTTCGGCCTTCTTTAATTGTTTTACCTTAGTAATTAGCTCACTAACGAACGACAAACTACTACAATAACTAAACGCAAACGTTGGCGTACAGCAGGTGTAATTTCCACATACGTGTGTTGTTAAGATATTCAAGAGACACGATTCGTTATGCAATTCATGATCGCGCATTACGCTCGCTGGCGAAATATCAAAGACAGTCAAATGGCACTCTACTCATTCATTGACGTACGATCGAACCGAATCTCATCCATATTTATATCTCTTTTTTTTTTCGAAATAATACTTTCTATCTGTCAAAATTTACATGGAGTGATCGCGCGGCGTTGCGATATACAAGATACAAATACATTTGATGCATAAGCTTTCATCACGAATATCGATCTCCCGACATTTTCGTTAAAATGGTTTCGATGTTTCGATAAGGAATATCATCGCTGTTCACCAATTCACCGTGCGCCATGTTGCCGAACGTGTAATATTCGTTTTCGCCCTGACATCGGCGGCGCGGGGGAGATTATCGCGAGAGAGCTACGTGCAAAATCGCGTATCGCGAGCGGAATGAAAGAAGCGGAAAGTGCCGTGTAACGTATCGCGGGGTGTAGTGGGCGAGAGAAGGAAAGAATAAGAATGCGCCGTGAGTTTTCAAAGAAGGTTGCCACGGCGGTCCCATGGGGATAAAGACTACGCTACGGCGCGGGCGATTCCGTGGAGGCTGCGGGATATTTCAGAGCGGACCGGCGGCGTCGTTGAATCGTGCATTTTACGACGGCTCCTCACGGGCCCTACCGGGGCACGCCGATATCCTTTGCCGGCGGTACTCCCCGCTCGTAACCTTTTAACATGCAGCTTGCGCTATCGAGGAACACGAACAATACAGAGAGACGGCGGAGCGGAGCATGTATCTCAGGAAATTTTAGGTGCGCTAGAAAGAAATTTTTGGCGCTAAGTGTTGTACCTTTTGCCGCAGTATTTTGCGTTAAAAAATTTTGACAGTGGGGTAATTCAAAGTTTTAAGTAACTTTAATAATTGAGTAAGAGCTAAGCGCGCGCGCGCGTCTTCCGCAGTCACATAAAATACATATTTAGCTAAAGTTATAGTAAAGTTATGTGATTACGTTATATAATTATAATATTTTTCACAGTACGTTGATTACACATTTAATACACATATGTACATTTATATAATATATATACTGTATGTACATTTTATACATATTTTATTTCGTCTTTGCTAAATAAAAAATAAATATTATTAGTAATAATATTTAATTTATATAAAAAGTAACGAGGAATTGAGAACACAAATATCTCGTGAGACTCTTACACCAATTTTGTATTTGGCATCCAAAATTTGATTATTGGATTTTGCATTAGTAAAGTCTCAAAACATCCGACTCGTTATTACAGACCGAACGTGTCAAAGATGATTTATTAAGCTCCATTAGAGGTGGCTTGGGTTTAACGAGAGCAGAACACGTCTGCCACGCTTTTCCAGCACTACTGTGACGAGGATGAATTACAAATCTCAATTGAGGACAGATCCTCGCCAAAGATTAACAGAAATTACGGGGAAATCAGAACCCGTTGGAGATATTCCGCAAAGCGGCAGTTTCGATTTGTCAGCCGGCGAAATTCACTCTTGCATCATTAAGATAAATTACCGTTAAGTTCGAAGCATACGTCAAACTGAACAATTGGGTCATGGAAAAACATAAACAATGAGCTCCGAATTTTTACGGACACGTAATAAAACAGTTTTTGGGGAAGAAACGTTATTATATACAATTCCAGAATAAATACTTATAAAAAGTTTCATATAACGTTTTTGATACTAAAACGTGCCTCTGCAGTATCAATTATTTCAACGGTAATAGTTTCAGTTACAACTTGATAGAATAAATCTAATGCGCGATAGCTATTGTATCGCCGTGCCCGAATCGTGAATCATTTAGACGTTTGCGTGCAGACTTACGTACCGAGCTCCTTTGCATCTGCGAATTGTGCATCTCAAAATAGGAGACAGTGACGAAGATACGTACATGGTGGTTGTAGTCTCTTGTACTGAGGTCCTCGATTGATGCTCGCACGAACACGCATCACTGAAAATCGCCTACACGCAACACGCGCGCACACACACATACATACACACATATACGTATATATATTGTATATGTATACATACGTACATACATACACGTGGTCGGCGCGAGCAATGTCCGGCGCGAGTAACAACACCGCCGATATCGATGAAGACCACCACCACGCTGAAAACGATCGTTACCACGAGAGCAAGGGGGGGTTGTGCCTTGTGCCTTGTGCCTTGTGCCCCGTGATTCGCTCTCCGCAGACTATCCGGCAAGTGTATACTCGGCCATATGACGACGATGCAGCCGTGTAACGGATATAAGTCGTACGGAGGATGCGCGGGTTGTTGTACGTGCCGGGTGGACGTGTTATTAGATACGGGAAGTAATGAGCCCTTGGGTATAATTAATTATGCAATATTGTGAGCGCGCGCTGCATTACAACGCCGTTCGTTCATGCGCGCGAGCGTCGAGGATACGCGCGCATACATACTTCACCTTGTGATTTATACGAATATCCCGCCTTTTATCCGTTTTCGTTTCGCGTTCCCTTCCTCAACGCGCGGCGCGATGTAATTCACTTACATGCATGTACCTCGCATGCACGTGCATATACATATAAATACGCTCTCCTCTTATTTACATACGTCCGTTAGGATGATTTATACGCTCTTTCTGATCAATCTCAAATACCTCTTAATAACGAACTTCTTGTTACGCGAGCGAGGCAGCTTCGAGCGATAAGATTTAAGCGCCGCGCCGAGAGCGTTATCGCGTATTTGCCTGCTTATTTGTTAAACAGACTTTATAATTCAATCGCGCGGAACTAATGCCCCAAAGCTCTTTCTCTCTCGCGGTGGTATTTGCGCTACGCGCGCCCGCCAATAGCTGTCGACTCTACATTCGTGAGTAGCATAAGTGACATCCCCCCCGATACACACGAACGAATTCCCCCCGACTGACCGCTCGCGCGCTCCGTATGTGTGCGTGCCAGGATCACCAAATATCAGCGTGTACGTGCGACACACAGGGCTCCGGCGCGTCTCTGTAACAGAAGTCGTCCAGGTCGTACATGTCCAGCATACGGGTTATCTCCCTACGTTCATGGCCCTCTCTGCCCTCTACGTTCAGCCCCGGGATGCCTCCCTTCCGGCCTTCTTCGGGCGCTCGCTTCCCAACGTCAGCGGCGAATCTATTTAATATTGCAGCGAATCGCGCGCACTACCGCTAGTCGCCGTTGCACCTTGGGATGCTTACGGAGTATCGAGTAGGCGTATCGAATTTGTTTGCGGCGAAAACTTACGTGCTCGTTACTAGACATCGATATTTGGAAGGCAGTATCGACTGGAGAATATTGAGCCTACGCTTTCTAGATGTTATAAAGCAAAGAAGGTCTAAAACATTTTGTATTTTAATAATTATTTAAATTTTTATTAATTTATTGATGTGGTTCTTTCCCTCTCTTCCTTTTTTTACTAAAATTATATAGCACAGCTATGTCGTTTGTTATTTTTACAATTCAGTCGCTCGATTTTCCTGTGTTTCTCCTGTGGTGATTTGAAATGCATTACGACGTCCGTTTGCGTATCGCGGTCATTTCTGAAACTGATGTAAGTAATTCAATATTTACAAGAGCGCGCGTCCCGCCAGCTGTTGTTTACAATATACACAGACGTAATTACATCTATTATTTCTACTGCAGTTATTTATATAACTACGACTAACCATATTGTGCTCAGTACATAATATACAAATATTGTTAGTGCGATTATAAAAATATAACGAATATAATATACTATAGAAAAATATTTGATTGTAAGAAAAGTATACTGAAATCGAAAATATTCTGAATTCTTGGTGTGTGGTTCAGTGATATAAGCACAAATTATACCGACGTATCGCATATTTGTATTTTTTCCGGGAAAATCACATTATATATTGGTATTTAAAATTTTATATATTTTTCAAATCAAATACATAAAATTAACTATTTATTGCTATGTAACATATTTATATAATATATTTTGCATTCTTAACGAATGCCATCAGAAGGAAACTTTCTTTCTCTATCTATGTAATCTACATAAATCCATCTTTTCTCTCTTATCATTTTACAAAGACCCTCACAATTCATCATACATTATGTACACGCGCTCGATAACTTCACAAGCTTCATTAATTCATTGATCTTCATTTATGCAATTTCGCTGCAGACGCCTCCGGCGTCTTCGGCGCTGTTGATCGAAAGTACAGCGATTAAATTCTCCAGGGTACCGGAGTCGAAATGTTGCGAATGAACTATTTCCGCCGGGTGATATTTGTTCGGCCAGAAATGATTACCAACGAAATCGTGCTACCGTGGGGTAAACGTTGACGGTACAATATTGCGATACGTCGGCCGGCGCGCCGCTGAAATATCGCCGAGCGTGCAATACAGTCAACTTTTCTCTGACTGCGCGGCGTAACGAGGTCGATCGATTATCGGCGACCGAATTTCTTCGCGATTCAGCAAATTTCCTATTTTAATTCGATATCACGCGGTATCCGTTCCATTAAGGTAAGGCCGATCCTAAAGTTAACCCTCAGTTATCTCAGTTACCTGGGTCTGAGAGACCCTGCACATTGTTAAAACGTGCAGAGTCTTTAAAACGTTCATAAAACCCTTGTATCTTTTTTTAGTCAGTACTACGTCAACTTGAAAAAAAGCAATCTTTTTCGCTTTTTCAGAAAAACACGTTTTCCTTTTTTTTTTTAAATAACATTTACATTTTTTAACTTGGAATAATCTAACTTGCACAGTCTTGTAGATATTTAAAAGACGCATCGATTAAAAAAAAAGACTTCAAATTGATGCATTTGTCCTAAAGATACAAGCTAGAGAAAACAGCAGGGGTCTCTCAGACCCTGGTGAGGTAATATCGGGGCGTAAAAACGTAAGGTAAGGGTTAACGTCTTGCTTCGCCGAAGTTTCTAATTTTAAATGAAAACTTTTGTCCTAACGTGTGTATCTAAGAAGGCTACGAATTAGTCTTCGTTTATTCGTCAACGTTAGAATAATCGAATATATTACGTGTATTCATTTTTACGTAAATTTATAATATATAAATGTTTTACAAGGAAAACTAGCATATAATGGTCGTTCCGCCTCGGAAGCAGAAACGAAAGACAGACATTTCGCATCTAAATATAGACGAACGTAATCCGAAACGTAATAGTAGCGCCCTTTGTATTTCCTGCCTAACGAATATTACATTTTGCATTACGCTATACTTATTGTCCATTATAAAACTCTTCGCGAGAGGGAACAATTCGCTGCGTACGCCGCGCGGCTTATCGATTTTTCCCCCGCGATTGTACCGCGTGGGCTACGATTTGGCAGCAACCTGCCTACAGGCCACGTACGACGTCGACGCGGAATATTCAAAAAGCGATCTACCGAGCCGAATAAAAAGCAGGTCGCGTCTGCGGCTTGGACGACTTTTTACGACGGTACGCCGGCACACATACGTAATCGGGTGGATATGTAAGTACCTATCCTTCGCACGAGCACATACGGCGGAATGAATATCCCGGGCTCGGAATCTTGGATCTCGGTGATGTAGATATTGAATATTAAACATGTGCTACGCGCGTGTGGGGCGCGTATTCCGGGGGAAGATATGTCACGCGGGCAAGCGGGCGGGAAGAGTCGCTACAGTGACACATTTTACATTTTAACTTTTATTTTTATTCATTTACTTTTTCAATAAAACTGTACCGAAATATATTACAGCGGCTAAAGGATAAATAAATAATTAGGGACAGTTAAATAATAAATGAGTAAAATAATTCAATTTTCGCGAATTTCAGAGCATCAAAGAATCTGCATTTTCGGGAGATAACATTTTTCGCAAGTGTAACCGAAGAACGGTTTCAGAAACCGGTTTGCAAAATAATTGGAGTTAAGTTCTCCTTTTACAAAACATCTGCAATTAAAATTGCAATCAATTACGATGGGGCAATATCGATCTCGATAAATTGTTTGTATCGATGTTGCCCGATATTATTACTGAACGAGAGATATAATTCTTACAATGACATGAAATATCACGCATAATTACAATCGTATTAATTCCGTACTCATTTATTGGCAGTACAATGACACATTGTTTCCCGCGTAACATTGCTTGCATTCTATGAAACTACGGATACGAATAAAATTTTATTCTACTTTCATTAGTGAATTATCACACTGAAAAACGTTATTACATTAATCAAGGTTATTGCAGGTTTATTCTGGAATTACAGAGTAAATATTGCGATAATTGTTACCGTTGAAATGATTGTCAACTGAGAACAATTATATGATTCTAAATTTAAAATTCTTTTTTAATTTAAAAATTAATTTAAAAAAATATATTCTTCTAAATCCTTTTTTAAAACTAAATCTATTAACTTTAAAAGTAACAAAATTTTCTACTTACTGTCTAGTTTATTAATTTATTGGAAAAGAAGAGATAGATTCTCTTTATATATATATTATATACATATTTCTTCTTGACGACGAAGACCAAAACCAATGGTTGAATCGTAATCGATGATTGTTTGCCAATTATAGCCGGATGAAATGAAAGTTTAATTGTATATTTCTTCTATTGTATAATAAAAGACATTTATCTCGCCTTTTTGTCATTTTATTATATCTTTATAGAAAAATAATATTTTATGCAACCTTATTGTATTGATATATAATAAAAAATGTTTTCGATAAATTGTGAAGACTTTCAAAAAATTGGTGGCTAAATATTAACTTTAGGAAACTAGATCATATACATATTTCATGTATATGTATGTATCTTTTAAATGGCTTGCAACTGTCTCGCCGTGTTCCACTTTGCAGAGAAAAAACTGTGAAGTATCAGTAAAGAACAGTTACACAACAATTTTCATCGTTCGGCCATCATGACTGAAATCAGCACAACTGCCTAGAACCGTTATTAGAGTTGGCAAGTGTTTAATGGCACTGTGTCGACGTGCCCGTCATTATAGTCACTTATACGATTGCTCGTGATTCTCTGCTATCAAAAAATAACACAAAATAATAGCGTAAAACATTCACGAATTTTTAACGAAATTTTTTTCAGCAAACGCCGCTGAGGCGGCAAAATAAATTAATAAAATAAATTGCAGAATTAAAGTAGAAGATAACAGGCAACAAATAACCTGAAATTTATGCTATGTGATTCGAGTTTAATGACATAATCACAAGTGTATGCATAACCGATTATAAATTTGCAAAAAAAAAACGAACAAACAGATTAAAAAGAAAATTTATTAAAATATTATAACGTGTGAAAATTTATTCACTGACCTTTTTTACTGTGGATTATTTCTAATAGATTTCAGTAAATTAAATTGTTTACACATTTAAAAAGTAATTTGTAAATGCGTTTAGTTTCGTGCTTTATTGACCAGCTTTATTGATCAGTGTTTATTACTTAATAGAAATATATTCTATACATTTTAATTTTTAATTACTAAACTTCCTACAATTTACTAAATTACTAAACTTGCCACAATTTACGAAACGTAAATCTAAATTCTAATGCTATATATCTATTCAAGGTTAATTGAATACAAATTCATCTAATATGAATTGCAGATTTGCAGTCGCGGGTATCTGTAACTTCGCTCTCTACAGTGGTATGCAATTCCCAATGAAGGCTTTGAACGGTTGGAGCTATACAGCCGGACATCTGAATTTATTTCGTGTACAACCGACCGGATTTTATAGTTAATCCGCCTATTTTTTTTTTTGCCGGATTTCAGGCAAATAGCGGGCCGCAATCGTGCCTGGAGTAACGGGTGTTCGGGTATCACGCATGCGGCATTATTGCGATTTAATGGTACCGTCGGCACAACGCGATCGTTTATTATGCCACGCTACGTGTTGCTGCTTGCTGTGCCGTCGCCTATCTCGTCGGTCGCGCCTGTAAAAGCAACGGGTTATGGAGTAATAACTCGACGCTATATGATGCCGCGTCGCCGTGCAGCGACGTACCCCCGGTAAGCCAAACAACGCAAGCCGTCGCGACGCCTACGTTCGCACAAGCGCCGCGCCGCGCCGTCGTGGGGTGGCTCTTGGTCTCTCGGCCTCTTCTCGCATAAACGCCAGTCTATCTGATGTCCCTCGCGCGCCATTTAACATTTAATGGACGGTACGCTGTCCGAAAAGTGCCGTTTATCATCCCGGCAGGTTCCAACGCGGCCGGCGCGGTAGAAGACAATGGCACGTAACTACTGATCGACGATATAACGGGGCGGCTACGTGAGAAAAAAATATATGGCACAATCGCGATGACTTTTAGGAGCCTACAATGTTGAAAGATTCGAAATTGACCTCGACAGGAACGACGTTCTGAATTTTCGTTATAATCCGAGAAGTATTTCATTATAAAGACATCAATCAATTGTAAAATCTCTAAATCAAGTGAAAATCTAGTACGAATATTTATAAACTTAATTTTACGCCAAAAATACCAGTCGACTTTTCCTATATATATTAGAAAATTATATTATCTTACGACAAGTTATATTAGTATATAATTACATCAACGAATCTCACGTGCTATTAAAAATTATCGAAGGATTACGAAATCTCAACTTGACTCAAAATAGTAGCATTGATACTCTGGCAAATTGAGTTTCACCAGGAAGCTTAATTGACTTTACAACGTTCATAGTGAATGGACAAAGCGTGAATGTGCATGCGGCACAATACACCGCGAACACGACACGACAGTCGCCGGTGGGCCATCGATGAGGGCGAAATGACGGCGGCTATATAATACGGACCGTCGCTATATTTCGACGGTCCTCCTTTCGCTCTCTCCGCACGAGCACCCTCGTTAAGCGTCTACGTGTTCGCGATTCTCAATCGGCTGATCCTGGCATACCGACATTATTTTTCAACGGTTGATCGGTCACGGTTTCATCGGACTCCACCTTTAATCTCCCCTCGCGAGTTTTAAAGGGCGCGAGAAGTATACGTCACGACGTCACGTAAGATTCATTATCTACGTCACGATCATCCCCCCCTGATTTATGTGCAATCACAAAGGTACCTAACACACCCTTAATATCGATTTTTTGATGTTCTTTCTCTCGAAGAAGAATCACTGCGTAATGAAAAAAGAAAACGATGGATATCGGAAAATCCGCGATTCACCTCGTACCGCGCGCGCGCACGCGCGCACACACGCACACACACACAGAGTAACGTGTTCACATCTAGCCACCGTGTGCTATCGCAGCCTTCGTAGATGTACGTGCCCGCGACTGCCAAGAGTCACAAGAAGAAACCAACGAAAAGCGGAGCGGCCGGGCTAGGCAGCTATGTACGTCACGTCTGGGTTCTGGATTACATTTATATCCCCATGCCTCCTCGTGCCCGGTGAGCCCAGGGGGCCGATGCGCCAATACGTGCCTATAATCTTCCGCCTCATACTCTTTCACTCACTCGCTCGATCGGCGAAAGCCGATCTCCTCCCTTCTACAGACCCACACGCGGTCCGCCCGCCATCTCACCTAAATCGTCCGTGTGACCGTGCACATGCACACACACACACACACACACATACACGCGCGAATCTTTACACGTCCGTGTGTGTACGCGTGCATAAAAGACTACGAGGTATACGAGCATGTACGACCAGTCTCGGGCAATTGCTGGACGAATAGTAACTCACGCTTCACGAATGGTGACTACGTTGCCGGTAGTAGATCTCTTAGCTATTACACCTGCGGGACATTTTATTTTTGAACGATGTCTCGGTCATGACTCGGGAATCCTTATCCGGCGATTTCGTAGTATTCCGGCGATGTGGTAAGAAAATCGGAAAAGGATGACGTCGATACCGGAGCAGTAAGCTCGACGAAACTTCAAAGCTCCTCGTTAAGTTGTTTACGATGGACGTTACGAGTTTGATGGTGAAATTCTGGCGTTTATTCATGGTTGTATTGTTTCGAAGGACCAAATGCCCGAAGTTCGTTCGAAAATACACTATTGCTCGTTGAAATCAGGAATATATTTAAAAATTCTTTATTTCCATAAAGAAACTATTGAACCTTTTTCTAAGAGCGTTTATTAAACTTTAATTTAAAAACGATATTATTGTTGTTTATGCTATTATTATATAATAGTTATCACATGATGCAATAAAGTTATACGACGTTTACTAATATACGTTAATTTCGTTTTGGATTCTTTCAGTAGTATTCAATCACTTTAATCGGACAGAAACAACAAGAGCGTTCTTCGTTAGAAAAAATATCAGGTACAACCTTTTATGAAGTGCTTTGTACATAAGAGAGATCGAGAAACATAATATGCGCTCCGGATGAGAGCCGAACGTGAAAGTATCCAGTATCGATAAGCCTCGGGGAAAAAAAAGTATTCTCCAGTTTCCTTTTCTGAAAGTCCCATACTCGTATTCGGCGGTTGTCCTCCTCGCTCTTTACCTTTTTCCTCTCTTTATCCCGTACAGAGGTGATTTACGAGGAAGACTTAACACAAGCTGGTTTGTTTTTATCAATAGTTAATTCGCAATTTACATCCGTTTAAATATTCATACCGCCGTCGCCGCGAAAACCCGGAGCTTTCGGTCCCCCGCATACTTATTCGCGAATCCTCGACTCCCCCTTTCGGCTCTTTCTCACTCTCCCTCTTTAGCCTCTGCGTTATATCTCTATTCCTCTCTGTCTCTCTCGCGCTTTCTCTCTTACTTTTTCTCACCTTGAACGCTCCCATAGGAAGCGACAAAACCCGGCAGAATACGTTCAAATGCTTCTGCAAACCGAAACCTTCCACGCATTAAATTCTAAAGCCGCTTTCTAGTTTCGCGACCTACCCTCTTTCTCGCGTACGATGACTTTGCGAACGAGCTTTCTGTGTCGTCAAACTTTGTCCCGGAAACATTGTGATTGCACGTTGTGATCACTGTCAGCGTGTACGTTAAAAAAAAGGAACGAAAAATACGTAGTAACTACATCAGTCGCGTATAGTGACAACTATGGGTGATATTATAATGTAAGCGTAATTAATTAAGCTCGATGTGCTAGCACGGTAATTCAGATTAAAATTGCTTACCACATCTGGACCTGGGTAGAACCTGGTTAATTATGCGAGTGTATTTCATAGCTGGGACTATATGACAGATATACTGCGTAAACATTTTTAATTTACAATGAATGACACGTGAATTAATTAGCAGAAAAGTTGTGGTGCTTTTAATAAAATGCGGTCTGACATGTTTAATAGAGAGATATTAAGTTGAAAATATAATTATTAAAATACAAAAAATAAATTTTTATGCATAAAATATACCTATACTTACACAAGAGAATCCGAAATTCGCAGGTGAATTTAAGAAATATATAATATTTTTTTAGTCTTTTAATCTGCCTTAGAGATTTATATAGTTGACGGCGTTTTAACGAAACATGTAATACATTTTTACAGGTACACGTATACGTTTTATAGCACTTACGAGAACAGGGATCCAATTTTGTAAGTAAACACGTATATCGTACTGAATGAATAATTTCTGGAAATAAAGTTTGCATCATCGTCTGGCGGTTAAAAATTCTCATTCAATACATTTTGATAGATAATGGTGTACTTTATTTACCCCAAAGGGGTCTTAAAGGGCATTCAATACATTTTGATAATTCGCCTGTATTTAATAAAATGTTGACGTAAAAGTCCTCGCGACTACTCCGCGTCTAGCCCGACCAAACTTTTCTCTCAACTTGATATTGCTAGCGCGTCCGCGGAACAATGCGCAGGGTGTAACCAAAGTTACCGAAACGCGATGCTAGAACTCTCTCTCTCTCTCTCTCTCTCTTGTTCTTTCTGAAAATCGACAGACTCGATGTCAAATTTGCAAAAGTACCATCCACGTCTCGGCTAAAACTTTGTTTTTATTCCGTTCTCGGAACAGAATATATGCGGCATATATCGGCGGGGCCGACCTCTCACGGTTCACGGAACCATCCTCTTTCCGAAACTTGTCAGTACGCACGCATATTTGCGTGTTTTATTCATGAAATACGGCTGTCTATCGTATCGGCGTGATAAGATCCGGAAATTGCATGTACGATGTTCCGCCGCGTAATCTTGTCGCCTTCGAAACGAGGCTCCCCCCGCAACGAAACGACGCAAACGCGACGTGTAGAATTTATCTGGCCTTGATATGACTGCCTCTCCACGACGGAAAGTTAGCTATTTTCCACCAGATACTGAGACCGAAGCTATATGAAGTACCGCTGGCTGGCGTTCCTCGTGCTTCTCAAGTCTTTCTCAAATATAAAATGGAAGCATCAATATTTTATAAAAGGTACGTTGGAAAAAAGAGGTATTTAACGATTTAAGAATTAATCGTTGAGATAAATGTGAAGCCAGTATAAATAAAGTTAACAAATTTTAATTAAGTTAAATAAAATTGACAATCTTTCTTATTATTTAATATTACTTTTTTATTATATAATACTACTTAGATACATTTTAATTGGCAGTTTATTAAGAGAAATGTATAAATTATGAAAAATGATTTAAAATATGCTACATTTTATTTATATTTAAAAGTATCATACTTAATCTGCGACAGAGATCTTGAATCATTTTTCCTGAGTACCTTTGTGATAAATCGAGAATAGTGAGCAGTCGTAACGGGAACGGGGAATCACGAACATTTTGATTATTATGGTTATCACACGCGTCACAATGCAGCTCGACAGTGCAGCACGTGGACTGTAAACGCCGGCTGCCAGCGTTATACGATCGCTGCAGGTGCAAGTTAAATGCGCGTCAATGCGTTCAGTTAAAGTTCATGAAGTTTGTGCTTCGTCATCGATGGTGACCTCGATGGTTTCCACGAAATGTTCGAGATTAATATAGTTGACAGGGCCACGAGAATTATCAAACTCTCGATTTTGAGAGGTTTTATATAGCCTTGTTTATTTCTCCTATATCGTATAACAGTATCAAACGATCAATATTGATTTCTAATACTAACAGTAAGTATTATAACTATTATTAGAAATCGATGCCGATTCTCAATATTGCAACATTCGGTCAGTATACCGTTTCGGAACGCACAACTTCTGCCAATTTCAGACGTGGTACTGAAAATCTACCGGCAGTATATTGTTTCAGTATTATTATGTAATACTGATCTGTATCATATATCAGCCCAGTACCATAAATTTTGTTCCTTTTTACTTTTTACTAATTCAGTATTGGACCAAAACTGAAATATGAAACTCAAGATCTTCTTTGGTACAAGATCGGTATTTTGCCAATATCCAATACTAGGTACTAGGCTAATGTATGAAATTTTCGTATAAATTTTTTATTTTTTACAAAATATTTATTTACAAATGAATGTAAATTAATTACAACAATTCTTTGTCATATAACTTTTGTTACATAATAAAAAGGCTTAAATCATTTAATTCGTAAAATGTTTAAATATAATTAAACGGTATAATTAAATAACAATTTGTAACATTTTATCGTGATAGCTTTCCTTTTACGCGTCTCACGTAACTAAAAAATTTTTAAAATTATCACAGCAGAATGATCCGAATTTTTGATATAATATTGGTACCTAATTGGCATCAATCAACAACGCATGCGTTGCATGCTTGGACGACGTATATGTTTATATACGTGTACACGTCGATCGCGCGGACAATGTCACGCTCTCGTGTCCTCGCTGCTAATGACTCATTATCACGAGCAATCGCCCCCTTATACACGACGTCGCCGCTCTCGTCTCCTATCACGTTAAAGCGCCCTTGTCGAGCCTATCTTTCGTCCTACCTGCACATCCGCGTCCGCTGCATACATATTCAATCCGTCATGCGATCAATTGTTAATCAATTAATTAACAGCGCGAGCGGTGCTTTAATGACAGCGCGCGATACTGCCACGCCTCACGAGACTCATTTAAGCACTCTGTTCATTATCCGTGCAACGTAAACGCGCGTAATTCCCCGGTAACGATCACAATGGAAAATGCTCGCGATTCCTGCCAAGTTAGGTATTAATCGGAATTTTTAAAAATCGAGCGAATTAACAAAATGTGTTCTAAAAATAATTTACAGTTTTTATGAAGACTATATAATACTTGGTGGCGTAATTACGTTCAAATATCATTACGTTTGAGAACTGCATTTTTTAGAAATATGACAACTCGTATCTTTTTTTCTAAACGAGCTTTATTCTTATGAATTTATAATGTACATTGCATTGGCGGAGATTCTAACATTAGTTTGCGTATAATTTACATCCCTTTCTCTATTAATCTGCTAGCTGATTAGCTAATTAGATACATCGCACGATTAGCTGATCAAATCATGATGCGTTTCGCACGCGCGGCGCTCCCACGGTCTTCAGCACCCTGTTTAGAATCGAATCGAAGAAAGACCGTCGTTTGATCCCTCTCTCCAAAGGTCAATCGGATAATGAACGGACGCAAGAAGCGTCCCAGGGCGAGTCTTTCGCGGTAAAACGCTTTTTCCCTTAAGTACGAAAGCCGGCGCCCGTGTACACGTACACGCGGCCGTATCCCGGAAGGTTAAGCCGTGGATAGAAACTCCGCGATGGTCGTTTTTCCTCGCGACCACGGAAAAACGCTCCCGGGGAAAATAAGGCCGCGCGGCGGCGCCTAACCGGGTAACGGATTAAAACGGAGCCCCCGTAAAGCGCGTGCCTGTAAAACATCCCCCGAGTTCCTCACCCCCCCCTCGTTCCTTCCTCGGCCCGTCAGTTGCTACGTCCGCGTGTTGATATATCCCGAGTTTGCAGTTTGCGCTAGCGCTACTAAAAATCCCTTATTCCTAACTGTGTCGCGAGCACAGCGGGGAAGGTAAGAGAGCCGGGGGCGCCTGGGTCAGACGAAACGCGGGACGCGGAAGGGGTCATCGCGCGCGCACCACCTGCACCCTTCCCACGGCTTTAGCCCGTAGCGCCAGCTAGACCAACAATAAGCTGATAATTGAGCTTTTGAATAATTCCAGCTATTTAATCCGGGGTTTAATAAAGCTTCGCCCTCTCTCTCTCTCTCTCTCTCTCTCTCTCTCTCTCT
>NW_020213109.1:33318-37535 GCF_003070985.1 Temnothorax curvispinosus
CCCTGCCACGCTCCCTGCGCGCGAGCGCCGTTTCGAAACACCCGTGAATTTCATTAGAGGCTCATCAGCGAGGGCTTGCGACATTAATGCGAGCAATTTCGTCGCGGCCCTTTTTTTTCGCCTCTCGCGGCCGGGCGCCGAAAAAGGTCGCGCGTAGGCAAGCAGTTTGAGAAAAGCCAAGCAGAGAAAGCGCTTTCCGCTGCAGCTGTAAAGAGTCGGCGTGCACGAAGCACACGTTTCGTTAGGGAAATTTCCCAAGAGCGCATTTTGTATATGGCAAACATTAACGCAGATACCTAGTTATGTATAAATACAAAAAAAAATGTTCTGAGGTATTTTACAACATTTGGTATTTTTTTCCCCTGATATTAATACGAGGTAATCAAATTTCGTACGCGTTACGTTCAGCAAACGCAGCAAAATTGCTATTTTTTGGTTAATTTTTCAATCCTGTTATGTTGTGCGTTAACGTTCATACTTGGGATATCGATATGCCGCCGGACCGATACCGGTCTATGCAAGGACGAGTGTTTAGTATCGCAGCGTTCTTTCATTGGTAGATTAGTTAATTTCGGTGCCGCTCTGCCCGTGGTCCCCGGGTCCCCGATGTAATTAGCTGTACAATAGGAAACAACAGTTCCCCGTGGCTCTCTATCGCATCGACGATGTAACGTCTAAACCAATCTCCGGCAGCAGACAATTATTACACCCGCATTTCGTACGTAATCCCCCTTCTCGCCTCCCCGGAGGCTGTGTTGCGGACAAAAGTATTCCCCGAGGTTAATGCGAACTGCATTAGGCGAGTGGCAGCCGCATGTACCTCAACGGTCAGTTGACAAACCGTCAGTTTCAATGATCAGACGCGTTCACTTAACGGGCGTTTATCGTTTGGTGCTCCTTTTCGGTTTTGACACTTCAAAAACGATACTCTCTCTGTCGCGTTTCCTTTTAAGGATACAGTTATTATATGTTGACCCAGACAAAGTGACGTAAATATATAATGGTTTCATTTAAAATTTATAAAAATGCTACATTTATGAAGTTATTTATTTAGGCCAATTTAGGGAATTCTAAAAAAGTAGGCAACAACTAGAGTAACTTTGTTTCATGTCATGTTAAAAAAAAAGAAAAATAATTTTTTTTAGACTTGTTTTTTTAGATAAATAATTATTATTTAGAAAAGCAACTTTTTCTTACGTATTTTTTTCTTCAGACATTTAAATTATTTTTAAATCAAATATTTAAATCTTTCGAAAAGTAACTTTTGGATATATACATACATATAAGAAGACTAAAATGACAAATTATGATACGAGTATTAGGGTAAATTATCGATTATTTAGATTGTTATATATTGTTATTTCAGTTAGTAATTAGTGACAGTATCATCTTACATTTTGTTGATGAGACACTGCTAATGTATTCATCAAAAATATTTAATTAATTAGCTGGTATCAATGGAATATAATCACAGGAATATTATCTATTAACAGGCGATTCTAATAACAGATAATTTAATAATACCACAAATCTGTAATTATCCAAACCAGGAACCCGATCAAAATTATAACTGGGTAAATAGAGTAGGTTATCCGCGAAACCTTGTCGCAAATTTCTATTAGTAACATGAAAGGAAATATCGCTACGTTTCATCATTCCACGTAAGAACAATTTGCGGAAATTCTATCTGAAGAAAAATTTATCGATCATTTTAATCGATTTAATAAGAACGGATTTTAAGTATAGCTTTTGAAATCAAAGCGTGTTTTACACAAATCGAAATAAATTTATTAAATTAGAGTAAAATTATTAAATATGGTAAATAATCGAGAGCAAATAAATGCTTGCTGTTACAACCCCGATCATGAGTATCTTACCGGGATAACTTCAACCGGGGTAATTCTATCTCTCAAATATCAACTCTCAAATATCAAGATATCGCGGCGTTGATCCTTCTGATCCAGCGCTATCTTAAACGATGAGCTCGAGCTCACGCTTGCTAAACATCGTGGATCGGTAATATGTAGAAGCTACTTCCTCGAGTAGTCGCGGTCAGCTTATGTACCTAGAGAGAGAGAGACTTCATGCTTCCGTGGACAGAGCACACACGCATACATTTTGACGCGTACACAGTAGGATGTACGGCCCCCCTCTAACGTGATCGTGTATAGGGGTAACACAATCGATTAACACAATGCCGTCGTCCAATACCGATATGTTTAGGCATCAAAGGGAATTCCCACCTTGTGACACACAGGGCTGATGCCCTCGGCAGACTCCTTGACTGTTGGCATAGTTAAAATGTCATCGTGGATGCGGTTACCGGAGCGTCGCCGTATGGGGGCTGGCTTTTGATCATTCCGCTTATTGTCGGTGTGTCGAATTGCAGATACGCGGCGATACCGAAACGATCCCGCGGGTTATTCCTTTGGCAATCTCGGCAGTCCGCCAATTATAAGATAATATTCAAGATGAAACAGACCCTGATGCGTGCACATTCTTGATGATGGTCTCCATCCGAGATTTCTCTCATCCTAGATTTAATACAGGATAATACTCAAGATGAAATAGACTCGATGTGTGCACGTTCTTGATGATGGTCCCAATCTGAGATCTCTCTCATCCCAGATCTAATATATGGACCATCGTAACGAATGCGATAATATATTACACGACCAATTTACAATTCGGGTCAAGCAGGACAGTCGAGATAAAGTTAATGGAATGTTGCAACAATAGCGCAACATAGTCACATTTTTCAAAGTGTACTAGAAGCAAAAATTTTCTAGTGTGTCTTTAGATGGGTAAAAGAAAGGGAAGATGGAGAGTTCTATTCCCTCCTCTGCTGTCGTCCTCGGTAGGAGATATAAGATTCATGAGATGCTCCGTGCAAGAATACAATTTTTATGAACTAAAAGCGAGAGAACAAGATCTTGCATTTATATCAACGTTCTCTTTCCTTCTCTTTTTTTTTCTACCTTCGTATCCGTCAATCGCACAAATAATTAATGTAAAAAAAAAAACGAGGGGAAGTTACGGATATAGCACATGTTCGGAATATAATGCATGTGCTGTTAAAATCTATATAGACGAATCATCTTTTATTTCGTTAAAAATTTTTTTATTTGATTATGACACGTTTGACACACATACCAAATAATAGTCATATGAGTCATATGAAATATAAATGCAAAATGTAATAGACAAGTGTAAAGTAAAAACAAAAAAGGACGTATGTAGAATAAAAAAAAAGACTTCGTGATTCTTTTGTAATATCTTATTTCTTGTACATTTTATTTACGTTTGTAATATAATTTTACAAATCCATTGTCTCAACATTGAAATGAAAAAATCACTCACCGGCCGATGCGCAATAGCGGAGTTGTAAGTTACCCTGCGTTGATCTGTAACATATAAATATTTTTACATTAAAGCAGTGTCCAAGATAATGTACGCGCGTCAAACATGCGTCTCCATAGGTTACACGTTACACCAATCAAATGCGTGCTTTTTTCAAACGCGCGCGTTTGACGCGCGGCAATGCGTGCATGGAAACCAGGGGGTAAGGGTCCGCTCGAATTCTTTAATCGGTGTGTTCCAAAAACGCCAATTCTGAAGCCGCGCGATATGATGCGAGACGTGAGAGGCGAGTCAAGCTGGCGGTTGAGAAAAGCGAAATTTATACGGATACCGAGGTACATCGCGTTCGATAATACTGACTTTGAATTACATTCTTTCGGATGATCAGTCTCGCTTTTATCAAAACCATCAACTTGACTCGTCTCGCGTCGTGCCGCGCGGCTTCGGAGTGAATTTATCGTCGTTTTCGAAACACGGATGAAAGATAAGTATACGAGGCACGAGCGAATTCTAAATCGAGTAAAGCCGCGACGTATTTAATTATTAGCTATCACAGATCACAGTCTCTAATTAACGTACGTCGTTAATTGGTACGTATTTAACTTTGTATTTAATCATGTTTTGATCGTGGGGGATAGACATGAATATGAATGTTCATAAATCGATGATTTAATTTGTAGTTAACCAAAATCGCCTCACAAGCAGCAAGTGTGTCCCGTCGGCGTCGGCCCGTGATGTCCTGCTACAAGTATATATAGACGCGACGAGTGAGTCTAAGATGGCGGCGAGAGTTTCGTAAATCGCGCGGCCAACTTCACTCGCCAGAAGCAACCGTCCTTGCAACGGTTGCTTCTGGC
>NW_020213109.1:37935-137326 GCF_003070985.1 Temnothorax curvispinosus
GATCATAAGCGACGATATCGTCGATTTTCGTTCATGAATGTCGTGAGTCATGAGTGAGTGCGCCAACGGAGATGCGACATGCGACAACGGAGTAGGACCGAGGAGAGGAGGAAGAGGCCTGGGAGGCATCAGGCGACAGCGGGGCAACCGTGGGGTGAGTAGATCTTATTTGTTCATTATTTTACTGTCCTGTGGCGGATTCCGCCACTTTCTCAAGCGTGACTTGATTCGCCCATTACGTGCTACTCATTACTCGTTAGATTTAACTCTCCTCCCTCCTCTTCACCTCTCCTCCTCCTGGCGCTGGCGCTGGCGCAATTTCCCAATTTCGGAGTTCGACCTCCGACATATGTAAAAAGAGATATTACGTCGCGTCTCTCTCTTATTCGCACGGTCGTAATATTATTTGCACGATTTTTCGTGGATTAATTATGCGAACGAGTTAATGCGGAATCGAGTTTATACGGCCGCGATTGTTTCTTACAATTAGCATTTCAAAATAAGATATCTGTTAAAATGACATCTTAAAAATTTAACGGGTGCGATAATTATTTACTTGAAGTATTGCTTATCTTTGACGCTGCTTTAATGTAAAAATATTTCTACGTTACAGATCAACGCAGGGTTACAACTTACAACTCCGCTGTTGCGCATCGGCCGGTGAGTTACTTTTTTATTTCAATGTCGAGACAATGAATTTGTCAAATTATATTACAAACGTAAATAAAACAATTTAACTGTAGGTAAAAAATGATATATGCATGCACTCTTTGTGTATAAAGAGGTATTTTATCATTATTTAAAATATTTGTATATTAGAACCAATACTCCTCAGTACAATAATTCTTTTATTTAAAGTTTTACTTTATTATAGAATATAATAATTCATTAATCCCTTACATGGTAACAATCCGCTACATCAGTTTCACACTTTTTTATATAATTAAAGGGTTTGTTAAACAAATTTGAAGGTTTAATTAAACAATTGTTATTTATGATTTATTACTTTTTAATGGCTTAGGTATCCGTCAAATTTATTTGACATCATCCATCGCCCTAAACCATCTTAATTTCAAATTAATGATTTGCAAGAATTAACTCTTTAAATTAACTGTTAAATTAAACCATTGAAGAGTTTAGGTATATTTGGAGGGCACAACATATATATAATACATGTTACTTTCATTTTACGAATATTTTTGTCCGGACTAATATCAAGGGCTGAAATGTTACAAATATTTTCCATTGTTGCATTTAGCTACCGTAATGAAACGGCGGGGGTGGGAAATGGAGGTACGGCAGTTGTCGCTTATTCGATAATGCCACTGCGTCGTATCACCCTTTTAATGTAGTGCTCGCCATAGTAAAGTTTATCCACGGCAACGTGGGAAATTACTAACTTCTTGCTTGCTCTGGTAATTCTCGTCGCGTCCCCGTTCCTATTCGTCTCCTCGCGCTCCTTTCCCCCTTTTATCGCAAAGCCGCGTCTTCGTGGGCTTGCCGAATACGAACGACTTAACCCCCGTGTAACTTGGCGGCGACCGTGGAACATTAAGCTCGCTCTACGCTGCACACGCGCGCACATTGGTGTACGCATTAGTATTAGTACATATTTTAATGTGTCGGCGTACAGCATTTCACGCCCGCGCGTGTCAGTGCTGTATATGTTTTAATGTCTCTCTTTCTCTCTCTTTTCCTGTCCCTCCCTCCCTCCGTCCTTCTCTCTCTCCCTCTCTCTTTCTCTCTCTCTCTCTCTCTCTCTCTCTCTTTCTCTCTCTCTCTTTCTCTTTATCTCTCTCTCTCTTTCTCTCTCTCTTCCTGTCTTTCTATCGACCGATCGACGCCGATATATCCTTTATGATTATCGGGCCATGATTATTTCAGCCGTTTAATTGATATAAACACCGAGCCGATAATTATTAATTTCATGAAATATTACTACTCCATGTACGTCCGCTTTAAATGCCCAGCCGTCCGCGAATGGAACTGATAATTGTCCAGCACGGAGCGTCGGAATTACGTTACAAATACAGTTACGAATTTCTATGATGTTGGTTACAAAAAAATAACAATTATTTTTTAAATAAATTCCGATTGAATTGTAGTTTTTTTTCTGTCTCAAAGTCAGTTGAATAGCGGATTTTAATTTTGTTTTTATTTTTATCGATGTAACACTTCATAGCTGCACACAAGAGTAGCAATGATTTTATATATTATATGATATTTCGCTTTTACGTATAAATGTGTGTATAAAAGTGCACATGTACAGGTTTTTAATTATAAAAGTGAGGAGTAATACTGTTTTCGGTTACTTGAAATATAAAGAATCATGTGTTGTCTATATAGATAAAAATATAGATTTTCTTTTTGGTCAAGAAACTTGGTCAAGAAAAGGAAACAAGTAAAAATTAGTAAATTATACAGATCCAAAAAATTGTAATAAACATTTTTTCCTGCTTCCTTGTCGATACGCAGTGTGTACTTTCACTTCTCTGCTTTAACTTGGCCGATCGAATTTCAATTTGATTAGGATATTCCCAGCATCTCGGTAGGGATACATTTCCGCGGTCGTTTTGCTATTCAATGCCATCGAATATAAACGCGTATCGACGCTTAACGACATAATTCACGCGGTCTCTCGACGTCCCCGAAATGTAGCCCCGATTTATTCCGATCGCGCGGTTTATCATGCGATGTATTGCATTCGGTCCACCATGTATGACGCTCGTGTTATTGCTAACGCGCCATTTGAGATGAGACCGTTTCGCGAGAACGTGCCATTTGCAGCCACCGCTGTGTGTCACACGCGACGCCAGCGAAAATAGATATAAATAGTCGCGATGCACACAGGGAAGAATGACGGCGGCGTTGTCTTTCAACGCGTCTCGAAGAGGATGCGTAACGGCGTGACGACGCGAGGGAGGGCGGGGGCGGTGGTGGGAGGGGGGCACGACGAAGAAAAGGACGACCGCCCGGGACGACCCGCCGACACGCATTTTGCATTTTCTCCCTTATGAATATGTTATCAGGACGTCTCTTGATGGGTTCTCGCTCGCGCCGGTCACGCGCGGACAAATTTACTGTCAATATTTGCTCGCTCCTGTGATCCCCCGAGGGGTGGGGCACCCGGGGGTTGAAATCTCGCATTCGCAGCGCCCGTGGCGCGAAACGCACGTAGCCCGGCGCGATCAGCGTGATGAGCCTCGCGGGACGCGTCGCACACACGCCCCCGTCATCCGACAATCCGCGCGCGTGTCTCTCGCTCTGATTTTATTATCCGAAGCTCCGGGTGAGACGGGGGAGGGGACAGGGGTAACGTCGGTATCTAGAATATTTCGCATGGAAAGCAAATACACGTTTGGTATATTTGACTGTTACCAAAGGCATCGTAAGTATATCCGTAACACGCGGATTTGCGATACATTCCACGCAAGAGAATATAAACCATGCGCGGGGGGAAAAGGGCGCATTAAATTTCTACGTATTCGCGGTTGATATTTCGTGTATTGCAGCTCGTAGTTTAGCAATGTTCCCCGCCAGTGATGCCTGGGTACACTCGGAAAACTCCTCAAAGTTTGTACTCTTGCCGTACATACATATATTATATGTATATGTATTATGTACATGCATAAAGCAGTCACAAGTCAAATATATTTACACATCTTGCGCGCGCGCGTAAAGTAGCGCGAGTCGCGGTTAAAGCGACGTGTTTGACGGTAGAAATATCGTAGAACTGCACTTGACACCTGTGCTCCGAATTCGGGGATTTTCCTCCGCCCCTCGTCCGGCATACACGACCACCCTTCTCCTCGTCCTTCTCCATCTCCGCGCGCCTCTCGCTGCACCCTCTTGTCAACCCGCGTCGCGGCTGGCCGGAGTCCAGCCCCACCTCCCCCTCAACGTTCACCCCCGTTCGCCACTTTGATTCCTGCAACTGGCCTTCTGCAAAATTACCTACCTACGGCGAACTCGCGTTGAGGTTTTGCGGTGCCGGCCGGCCGCGCGATATATCAACGTTACTGCTGCAACGACGACGGTTTGCAGTGTGTTTGCGCGCGTGCGGCCGACTCGGCCCAATTTTACATGCAATTTCGCGGCGGTGGACGGCGGGAGATCCGCCGAGGACGCCGAGGTTTTTAATTATATCTACCCGGTCGCGGGCCGCTCGGGTGGGATATTAACCGGAAATCATTCCGGCCGCACTGCACTCTGCAGTGGGCCACTGCTATCGACATTGTGTATGCCCCGCGTGCCCCGGCACGGCTGGGAAAGGGCGCAGCGACAGATACGGAACAAAAAAATGGAGCTATCAGGGCAATCGTTGCGAATAGTTACGAATTGTCGCATCGGTTTCAGGGGGATAATCCGAACGATCGGAATATTTTCATGCGAGCGCGTTAATCGTTATTGGAGTTTTATACTTTTATACCTGCAAAGGGAAAGTCACAATACGCGTGGACAATTTGAAAAAAAATAATGACCGATGGAACAATTACATCGTAGGAGCGTAAAGTACATATTTTTTGTAATTAAAGCAATATTTAGTTTCTCTCATTTTTTTTTTGAACGGTAAATTAATACTGTCTACGTTCCGCTGTCACTTGAAAGTGAAATATTGCAAATAAATCAAACTTTCGTTATTGTTTTAGAAGAATGTGTGTAGATCTTTTCTCATATTTATTTCCATTATATTATTTCTATCAATTTGTCCTACGCATTTTCTTCTTTTTGCTGCTCGTATACATTGATAAAACAGAAAATGAATAATATTATAATAATAATAATTGTTTGTATCATTAAACAAAAAGATTTGTTTGTACGTCTGCGTAATGCTCGCGAAGGGGATACTTTATTTCGGATGTACTCGCGAACGGCATCCAGGCGCAGATGACCGTTTTGCAAGAGTATTATACGTTTCTCAGTGTTGCGATTTATCATCGTGTCCGTCCGCTGCACACACTCCCGCGAATGTCATTAAGCGCGGATGATATCGAGACCTCAGCGTGGCGCGGCTATCGTTACCGAACGCGGGACGTTTCCATTAAGTGCATCGCGAAATGAATGCGGGCGCGCGAGCGATGAGAATGTGGGGCTCTCGCCCGAAATCGTATTTCTGTCATTAACATGGCCAATTTTAAAGGAGATACCGGAATGCGAAAGCGCAGTCCTTCAGCGAATAATAATTCTCGCGTGAGACTCGCGCTCGACTCTTTTTCGGATGGAAATACGACGGGCTGCTGCAAACAGCGCAACATAACGCACGAAAGTACGAGGAACATTTTTATCTTTGAAATCCAGCTTTCGCCACGAAGAGACGACGGAAATTTATATACTTATCGCGATTCAAATAAAATTTCTCCCCGAAGAAGCTTCGCTTCGCTCGATCATTTCGCGATCGCATGGCATCAGCGCGGCGCGGCGCGACGTATAAACAATTATTGCTAAATACGCATGCAAAAGTATCTCGGGTGCGAAGCACCCACGTGCTGTTACCCGATGATTAATATCGGTGACAAAAAATGCATCCACTCGGACGAAGCGACAAGCGAGCACTCAAGCTGCCACTACTCGGCTTCAACGGTGTCATATAGATCCCGACAGTGGCATGTATGTGGCTCGCTCGCTCGCCGAGAGAGACCCTCCTCGAACGTCGCTGCTATCGACAGATATTGACCGAAGTGCGCGAAGAAAAAATATTTCCGACGTTTCGTGCGCGCTTCTTCCACTTCACACACGCACCCAGCAAATGTCCACTCGTCCCGGGCTCGAATCGCGTCCGCTTTTATATACGTGCCACGCGCGCGTCCATGCACCGGCGACCGAGAACGACGACACATCAAACGCATGCAGCCGGGAAGAAATGTGCCCCGCGAGTGTGATTTGTTGTCGCGTTCTCTACCGAGCGGATCTTCACGCGACGGCGGAAAGGGGTAGATCGTTAATAAAGACGTTTGTGAAAACGATTCTCGTGCGGTGAACGATGCGTATAAACTTTCCATTTGCGTCAAATACCATTAAAATACAAAATCACACACTTGTTAGAGCTAATAGCTTTAATTCTTTTTAAAAGCATTGTACCCAGAAACTAAATTGTCGTTACAGTATTTGGTTTCGTGTATCTACTTCGTTCTCTCTGTATTTTTAAATCGCGATAAATATAAAAATATGAATAATAACAAAAGGCAAAAATATAGGAATAATAAAAAGCAATAAAAGCGCGCGCGCGCGTGCGTGGGGTTGCTATTGAAAACCGAATAATACAATTTATTTGACAGCTGTAGCCGCGCCGGAAAAGGATGGCATTAAGCGCAATATGCGCCCAAACTTCATTCGACGCTCGCAAAGTTTTGTCCCAGATTCAACGCGTGCTGTATACGCGGCTATACACGCGCGCGCGCGTACTCGTTAAAAGTACGATTCGTTTCCATTAAGTGCACCGGAGGATGATCACCTCCGGGGAATATCGCCCACCAAGCTACGTGTACGTGGCGAATTAAGTCGTTAATGTCAAACACCTTGGCCGGCGGTCGTCCGAAATTTTGGAAATTACGAAGTTTAGTTACACACCCGTTCTCCGGGCGCCCGGGAGAACGGGAAGAGCTGATTCTCAGGAGCCTGCTTACGTATTCCGCTGGTAATTAGATTTGACACCCAAATTTGCGGACGCACGTTTACCGTCCTGCAGGCAACGTGCACGCTCGTGCATTACTTCGGATTGTCCTTGTGAATGGCTGCGTGAAATTGTTGCTTCCTGGACCTCACGGCAAGAGTTCCGCGAGTAATGCACAACATCAGCTTTGTTCTCTCGAAACTAATCCAGGCTATTTTATATTAAAAATGCCTCGGAGAGATGTTTCTTAAATGCGCGCAATGCACTTACGCAATCTTATTTGCAAATGGTATTTTGCTTTCTTTAAATTCTATTCAGCAAACTGACGTAAAAAAAACTAAATAAAATAAAATGTGGATAAAGGATTGTCCGGAATTCCTCTGTTTCAACATTCGCATAGCGACTGCGGCGCGTTACAAATCTGTAAAATTGTCGCATTGCAAACGAAATGTGAACGAAACACTTTATCTTAAAGTTTTCGTTCAAAAAAGCATCGATTACTTTAAATAACGTCCGAATTTAGTAGGAAATTTGCTTTTCATAATTCTAAACAAATATATACATAAATGTAAGTAGATTTCACTGGCTATCTTAGCTGCATTGTTTAACTAACTTTCAGAGATAGAGTTTTCATTAACAAACATGCGACTACATAATATTCTTTTTCTTCAATGAATCCTGTTCATTACTGCTCGAATTATCTCAATATTATCTCAGTATTTTTATATTTTTTTTTTACAGAATCCGTTTATTTGAATAAGAATTTTCCTACAAAAAATATATAATTAAATTTGGCAACAATAGCTGCATGTAAAATTGTTGGTGAAAAAAGTTTAAAACTGAAAATATTCTGTGCGAGACGGCAACTCTTGTTATCAGTAGTTTATTATTAGTAGTTGTCAGTGTATTTTTAATTGCACATGTTTTTTTTTAGTTACGGTTTTTTTTAGCGTTGGCCACATGTCGCGCAGTTTTAAAATTGTTCACGCGAGAAATTGTTGCCGTAAAAATATTTCAACCACTTTATCGTAGTGCACACGGCCAAAGTGCAATAATCATTATCATTATCCTAGCTTACAATTAGTTAATATTCAATAACCATATATTTTAAGATTTACAATATTTATTATCAATTATTTTGCGATTTATAACATTTATTTATTTATTATGTGCTCTTTACTGTACCTTTACTGAGAATGGAGATATTTTGACTTTATATCGCGCATCAAAAATTTAACAACGATGTAACGATATATCGCGAGATGTATAGTACGGTTTACTGTGTGCGACGTGAATATATTTTTAAACGTATTTTTCATGCGACCACTTTTGGTCCCGTCGAAATTGGTAATTCCTTTGAGCCACACTCTTGGAAGCAGAAGTGGAAGGAACTACCCGGAACATTATCATTTATATGAAATCCTTTGCGCGTCCTTATGCATAGTCATTATCCCGTCGCTTTTTACCGCTATCCCTCCAGGAGGAGCTTGCAGGAGCGACGAAAACAAGAGTAGTTCGATACACGTACACGCGCGTGGAAAGGCGACAATCTTAATTAAAGGGCGCTGGCTGGCCCCTGCAATTTTATTCGGCATTAATTCGAGCCAAGTTCAATTACACGCGCTTTAAGGCGCTACCGGCTTTCCGCAGTTTAACTCTTACGAGCAAATTGATTAAAAAGCTTGGCGAAAATTGTGTGCCAATTGACGCGAGGTCTAACTAAACCCTGGTAAAACAATAATACGAAATGGACAGTTACCATGTCTGTTCTTTTAAATAAACCGATTTTTGCAGATAGTTCGCACAATTGTTGTCAACGACTTTTTATTGTATCAAGAGACACGACAGTGTCTGCCGGTGTCCGATTATAAATCGGCAGACATATTTCAATATTTGCATGTATTCATTTTCAAGCACTTCATACCCTTACTTATCTTCATCTACGCTGATTTATCTGAGCACCCCTCTCCTCCACTCACTCCAAAGACCTCAATACATTCCGACACATCCCAACATAATCCAACACATCTTTATATTCACTCAAACATATCACCATCCACCCTCGCTCCCCCACTCACGCTCCCCACTCCAAACACCTCAATACTTTCCACATCTCAACATAGCCCAACATCCTTATCCATCCAAACACATTATCACGTGTCTCCACTTCCCCGATCCACATCCCTCTCCCCATCAAATAATCCTGTACGTATCTCAATAACCCAATCAGACACACCACCACCCACCGCCACTGTTCCATGTACTTCCATCCACTCCAAACACCTCAATACACCCCGGCACGTCCCAACATAGCTCAACACAACCTTATCAATCCAATTCTATATGTACGTCATATTAAATAACTTATGAATCTGTATATTGTTAGTTGTTTTTACAGTTATGTCTTATTTTATATTACATAAAATCAACACGTTACTTATAAGACACTAAATATTACAAAATGCGTGATATCACCATAAAAATGATCATTTTAAAAAAGATTTAAAAAAGCGCCAAGTGTCGGTTGAAATAACTATTGTGTAAAACAATGATATTTTAATTTTTATCTATTTTTGCTATGAAAGTAATTATATTAAAAAAACTTGGCGCTGCCAAGACAAGTGCATGCAAATGTTTCATATAGAGAAAGGAAGTAGTATCTTTATGTATGTATGTACAGATACTACAGAAAAATTATCTTAAATTTACTTCACATTTATATCTATTTACATTTTAAATCAAATTTGCTCTTCAATCACACAAACTTCACACACGCACATGTTTAGAAGTTTAGCAACGCCAAGTATTTTTGGATAAAATATTCCATTATTTTAATAAGCATGATAATGAAAAAATTAAATGTTATGATGAACACAATTTTTCACGCTCAACGTCAAAGTTTATTTGCATTAAATATTTCATTATTGTACTAACAATAAGTATGATAATAAAAGAATTGAATTTTATGATGTGTATAAATTCATGCTCAGTTGGCGCGACGTTTGATATCGCTACTTTTACAGCAATAATATTGTTTCGCACAATAGTTATTTCGACGAGCGCGGATACTCGGCGCTCTTTTTTTTACCTTTTTTTAAGATAATATTTATGGTGATAATATTATACACTTATATAAAGAAATATTGCACATATGTATTATATAGATACTTCATTATATAGTAATAATATTTTCGCGAATAGAGTCCGTTTACGGAAAAGATCGTATTTGTCGAAACATAAATAAACTTGGGATATGTTTCTAAATATATATTATACTTCACGTGTGCATTTCTGTAAATATAAATATTTACAGTAAAATGTTAAGGTCCATATTTCGGGATGCACGTGGAAAAGCATTGAAATTGTGAATATAATATAACATGACTTATAATGTTTCACTTAACAAAGGTATTTAGGGTGATATAAAAATATTATCATGTTTTCGCAGAGATCAATATCGAATTATATCGTTACACAAATAGTTTTTCTAGCGAGAAGTAACATATTTACGGATACTTTCGCGGAGCGTGAAAATATTCTCAAAACGCATCAGGCGTAATGCTTTATTACGGTATAACAGCCGGACGTAAGGATAAAACTTTTCGCGAGCTTTTCTTTATTTAAGACGACGGGAGTATACTTTCTCCGGGAGAGAGAGGCTTTAATGCAACACGTAAGTATGACGACGATTTACTTCCTTCCCCGTTATATTTTTCTGCCTCGAAAGACAAAGCGCCGTTGTGAAATCTGAATATCTGAGGGCACGGAGCACACAGCGTTATACTCGGCGGCGAACGTGGGGTTATTGCATATATATATATATGGGGCGGGGGAACGGGGGTACGCGGTGCACTTCATCATTCTCGATCTCGTATGTAAAGCGCATGTACGGGCTATACTTACACGGAATATCCGCCTGTAATACCGAGACTTCTGCGGGAGGGTACAAAGCGCCCCCCGCGTACCCCCGCGGACGAATATATGTATAACTGTATTGTATGTAAAAACTTCGATTCGCGATCACGCGGGGCGCGCGGAGATATATGATTTCGGAGATAAAATCCGAGGAATATGGAAATGTGATATTGCCGCGGTGAATTCGCGATTGAACGAAATTTCGCGGTGAAAGAACGGATTTATCGCGCGCGTCGACAGTCGGATGGGCTCCTATTTCGCGGTAATTCGAGAACTTGGTCAAGCAACACCCGGCGCGTACGTTGAAGCGAAAATAAGAGAGAACCGAGAGAGAGGTAAGCGCGCTTAAGAATAATAGATTCCCACCGAATCCTCGCCGATGTGGGTTCTATTCAGAAATAGCGTTGTGTATAATGTTACGCAGATTAAATCTAATTTCGGTGGAAACGTGGTTATATATTTGTGGAGCGCTTAAAATCGGGGAAAATTGTGAAACTCACGAGAAATAAGTAGTGAAAGCGCATCATATTTTTGCTTGTACTGGTGTATAGCAATACATACACATTTTCGCTTTATATACGAATATCTTCGTTTCTCATATTTAACACCGATAACTTTCATCAAAATTAATCGACGTCATACTCGTGTAAAAATGCAAATGTATCCGCGTGCTGTTTACTTGAGTAAACCACTCTTAAATTAGAACTATATCACATTAAGTTTCAAAATACTCAAAATAATTTTAACGAAATATACGTATTTAAATAAACAAAGAATATATCGCTGCACTATAAAGTACTGAATAACATTATTTGCAATAAAATGCATTCGCGCACTGTTGATCCCCATCGAATTCATATGTACCGAAGATCGTTAGTTCGATTTCGATGATGTCGCTTTTCAATTCGCGAAAATCACGAGTGAAAATTATATCGTCGGTTTGACCACTGGTTGATTCGCCGTTTATATAGACCGACCTGACCCGGCGCATGATGAAAAACTCGCTATCGACCGCATGCTCTCTCTCTTTCTCTCTTTCTCTCTTTCTCTCTTTCTCTCTCACGCATGCTGCGCGAGACGGCGAGACGCGAGAATAATCGAAGTGCCGCAAAGGCGATTGGCAACGATGTCTGGCGCGAGAAGGCGGAAGACGAGTGAATGCCAGTTTCGCTTGAATGCGAAAAAAGCTCAGAGAGCAAGTAAAGATAGAGGAGGGAGAGGGGGAGGAGAAGTAGGAGATGATATTATTCAGATCCTTGGCAGGAGCCACCGTTGGGAATATCGCAACCGCTTCAAACCGACCGGCCTCTTTAAGGTTCCCCAGGCTCGTTTCGCGACGACTTCTCAAACGCGGCGCAGTCTCCTGTACGCGGCGAACAAAAAAAAAGGGAACAAGTGCGGCGTGATGCGGCTGCGATGCGGAGAGACGGAGATGGGCAGGCGGGTAAAATGCTGTGGAGAGACTGCGGTGATATAGATATATATGAACAGGATCCGTCGCGATTGGGGTGAGTCTTGCGCGACGAGGGAGCTCTCGCTAAGGAGAGACAGTGGCTCCCTATGGTACACAGGAAGCATCCTTGAATCCATTACGGCGGAAGCGGAAGACGGTGTATCCGCGATGGATCCGCGCGGCGGTCGGCGAATGTATCGCGTCAAATGGAATCGGACGGCTTGATCTGGTTACCAGTGTCGAGTGCCGTGCGAAGGGAGGATTATACGCGATGAAGTCAATAATACGACGTGGCGCTGTGCTTACGTCCGGTGACAAATTTGGAACGTTTATCATGATGTGGACGTAGCCCGTCTATCTCCATTGCAAAAAAATATATAAATTGATCGGATAAAAGTTGAGTATTTGAACGATCGTGCTTTCAGTCGTATAATTAAAACTGTGCGTTATTTTAGGATCTGCACATCATTCTATACATAGAAAATTCCTATCTAGGACACTCTATACATAGTGTCCTAGATGGGATATTTTGATTTGCGACGTACGTCAATCTTGTAACTTACAATTTCGTGCAAAGGAGAGAATTAATTAAAAACATAACGGTACCTGCAGTACAGAAACTTTAGTGTTTATTGTTATATTTGCTCGTTGATTTTTTCATTAATAAGATACTGATATCGAAAAGTAACTAAAAGTTATTTTATGACATTGTTTTATAAGTTTACGTTTTATTAAAAATGTTCAGCTAAATGAAGTTTTTGCAAAAACGTACGAAACACACGAGAATAAAATAAACAATGTAAAATACAATGACAATATAGCGAATTATACGAAATAACAGTGAAACAGATATTAACGAGAAAAAAGCATTTGCAAATACTTTTAGCTTGTGCATTATCACATTTACGTATTAACACCCTGTGATTATTTTTTTATATGAATTATATACACTTCATTAACGACAACGTTGATATTAAAGTAATATGAGATGCACTGTTATTCGAAACTTAATACTATATTATTTAATAATCCATATTCAGCATCAATCTCGTATTAGGATAATTAAACACAGCTAAATTCATTACAATTAAAATTCATCAAAAACAAATAGACACATGTGTTTATCGTACATTCGACAAACCAACATACGTGAAAGCTCAAGATCCAACGACGAGCGAAAAAAAAATGAAGTAACAACCGCTGTTAGAGAAACACAGAATTGATATCGCACGTTACACGTAAAATGCAGTTATCGTTTGCGGTGCAAACTGGCGATTTATTAGCGGAGCATTAAATCGAGAGCGTACACCTAGTACATTTTCACCGTTCTCGTGCCTCTCCCCTCGTCTCGTCGGTGTGCCCACTTGTTTTTTTACGTTTCGGTATCACCCTCGCGATCCGGTGCTTCTCCTACCATTTTTATATTTGTTTCCCATTCAAAAATTATACGTATCCGCCTGCAAATGAAATATCATATAGCCGGTGCGCAGTGCGCGCACTCATGGAAAGTGCCTGTGACGATTTAGCACGGGCAGTTTGCCGGCGTAATTAGACTTTATTGCACTCACGGTAAACTGAATTAATTGGAAACGCCTGCGCGCTTTACAGCGCCGATATTCGTGAGATATCGCCGCGATGATTGGACGAATTAAAAGATTGAAAATCTTGCCACGGCGGAAAATATCTCGCGCGAAGCAGAAAAAGAGAGAAATAAAAAAGCGAGCGGCGTCGAGAGTCCTTTTTAAACGATATATTTTAATAGGAGAACCAACAAATGCTGGAACCGATGAGAGTATCGAACGTCAAGTATTTTTCACTTACTTGTAATTAAGCGTATTTTATACATATATTAAATTTATCTAATAATATATATATATATATATATATATATATATATATTATTTTTAATTGTAGTTTATAAAATTATTACTCTAAAAACTACTTTTTTTTATATCATGTTATGTTTAAGTTGTATAAGGATATAGATTAACACAAGAATACATACTTCTCTCCTTTTATTCGTACACTTGAGTTTAGATAATTTATCACAATGAGAGAAATATATCAACCATACGGTGTGACGTGGGTAAAACGTATCTTCTTAAATCGAAAATGTGGTGAAAGGGAGAGCGAGGTTTTTAAATAGTCACATAACTGGATTTTTATTCTTAATTGACAATATTCTTTCCAAGTAATAAATGAAGGTTTCTTCGCCATTTTGTATTTTACAAGTTTAAAACACAATCTATACTTACATATTAAATGTAGTAACATTTAGATTAACACTACGTAGCGAGTTATGATGCACATTAAAAGCGATTTGCAGCTCTCGCATGTGCCTTGCTTCGTTAATCCTATATCGATATAAAGGAGAGGCATTCTGCCATTGGCCTGTAATCGCAATCGTGTTCGCCTTACAACTCTCCTTCGTTCGCCGAATATCGATCAGCAAACTTCAGCACTTTTTTTTCAAGGTCTTTATGATTGAATCGCGTCGAAGTAATTTTAGCATTTTCTCCTTAACTTTATAGTGACATAATTATAGAAAAAAATTTGTCTTTTCCAACAAAGTAAAATATATATTTTTTCTGTTGATTAAAAATGCGAACTTTTTTATTATACCCATTTAATGAAAATTGCAGTGACATCTAATCCGTAATTAAATTAATAATAAAAACGCAAGTATGAGGAGTTAATTAAACGGCTACATTTAGTATAAAAAATATATATAGTGAGGCTACAAATCTGCGAGTTCACAATTCGCTTCTGTTAGAAGTATGTCAGTGAACATTTTTGCAACAAAACTGTGACAGAGCTGAATGCACACTTCGTACCGGAACATCGTGATATTGCTACTAAAAATGCAAAGTTTCTCAACTACGTGGAACTGAATAATAATAGAAATTGAATAGAGGCACTGCGTCAACTGTCGATGAACGAAGTATACCAGTTTATTGCCGTTCGTGTGTGATGATTATATTAAAAAAAAAAAAAACTTTCAAATATTATATTAAAGAATATTTGTGTGGAAATTAAGAAGAAAATGCCTTCGTTTCGAACAAGTGACAAACGCACGCGTGAAAGTAGTAAAACTTTTGGAAAATTCAGAAAGCAATCGTTTTCTTCGCGTTTTATCTTTAAGTGGAAATACGTAGAAGAAGAAGAAGAAGAAGAGAAGATAAACTGTCGCCGCGCGCGAGACCTTTTTCCCCTTCCGATAAATGATATTATACCTCCAATGTACGCCATATCGATCTAAAGCGGATTACACCTTCGTTTATGTATATCTATGTACAGGAACAAAATGAGGACCGCCGGAACCACAAAAGAAACCGGCCCCGCCAGAAACCGATCGCTCTAATATTCTCTTTTAGTCTCTCTAATCGCGTTCAACAGTAACAATTAATAATAATATTATCCGTGCGACGCGGCCGGCTTTTGTGGCGGGCGTGCAACGGGATTTCGCTACGAGATATACGAGACTTACGACGGCGTGATAATTATTGTTTACCCCCTTACAAGCTAGGTCCTTTGTGTGAGTTTGTCGCTCGCGAGCGTCGTCATTATCAGGCTGTGAGTCGAGTCAGGGCGGCGCAGAGAGGCATCTCGGCGAGGTGTATTCGCTTCCTCTCTCTCTCACTCTCTCTCTCCGGAGGTCCCCTTTTTAATATCTTCCACTCTTAAAAAACGTAGAATTTCGCGCTCCACGTAGCTGGAATGTAGTGTTATGTTAAGAATTTTTTAACAGCTTATTTTTCTTATTTTCCAATAACAAAGTTCTGCTTCGTAACGAAAGGAATGAAGTGTCGAGGTAAAATAAGCGTTCATAGCAATCACATACCTGTGAATTATGCAACTCAGGATACTTTTATCCTATTCGCGACGAGAAATCTTGCGACCTTTCTTTATTAATAATTGAATCTCTCATATCTGAAGGTCAGCAAAGCGGTATGAATTACGTATGTTGCGACGAATATGTACTTAAGAAACGACATTTCACCCAGCAATGTCAGAGAAACAAACGGTTATACAATATTCCGAAGGATCTTGAAATAGTTATTTTATCCGCTTTTTGCTTTATTTATCCCGGAAAATATGTGCGGGGATAAATGTATCCTTCGGACACACTCGTGCGTGCAAAAACTTTTTTTGGCACGAAGCGCCGAGTTCGAATCCGCCCTGACTTTTCTAGGACTATACAAAATTCAACATTATCGACTAGATCTGGTGAGTAGTCAAGCGCTTCACGCTCGTCCCAAATGAGAAGCATACTGATCCGCTTCTAATTCCGTTACACGTTAATTAATAGCTTTAATTCTATCAACGTTGCGTCCTACGATCGATCTGCTTGCGCATGGACGAAAACACGAAGCGCAAAGACTTACATAATCGAGCCGTCTTCGTCCATACGTTCACATATCAGAGTCGCGAAATGTTTTGCGCAATCAAATCAACTTGCATTTACGTGATGGATTTGACAAAGCCTTAGTAATGTCAAGTCAATCGCGTCAGCGTTTGCGAGATTTACATTTCGATCGCGCGATTGCAGCAAATTCGCTGACGGTCATCGATAAAATGTGAACGCGATTTATTCGGAGTTATTCGGATTAAATTTCGATATCGCGGCCCACCCCGGCAGAGATTTAAACTCTAATTATAAAACTCGTGCGCGCGCGAGCGCGTTACGCTTTCGGAATCGAATTCGAGTATAACATGCAGTAATTGTTGAATGTTAATATTGTGATTCCGCCCGGAACGCTTCCGCTAATGCGAATTTCGGTGTAAATTCCGTGTCTGCGATCAATTATTTATATCTTATCACGCGTACGCGGCATAATCAACGAGCGCGCAGTCACGTTGTAGCGTCGAGAGCGCATTCCCATGCACGCATATCCACACACACGCGCACACACACAAGCACACGCACACACATTATACACACCGACGCGCACTTACGCATACACTCATGAATTTGGCACTTATTACGCGATAAATTATGTACATAGATTTATACTAACTGGGAATGAAGCACCTCGAGGAGAAGTGACGTCGCCGGTCGTCGGTCGGATCGCCGCACGATCGACGCCGGACGTGCTTTAAAATGCTTTATACAAGTAACCGAAATGTAGATTTATACATTGAGCTATGTACAGTTGTCTCGCACCCTGCGCGCCGAATTTCTCGTCTCGTTAATCGCCGTGGACACACGGGCGCGAGGAAAATCGGTATCTCTCCCCCGATTTTCGTTGCGAGCGCGCAAAATTCGGCGCGCCGCGTGATCGCGATTAATATTAAACTTTATAAATCTTTCTCACTTCCTTTGAGCACCGAAAATCGTCTTATCCCATGCAATCCTTACGTAAACACTCGATACAATAATACATTAAAGTATAAGCAATAATACTTTCAACATGTTTCACGATTCGCGTTGCATAGTCGGGCAGTATGCAGTATCTCCACGCGGGATTTTGCCTTCGGCGTATCGTCGCGGAATCGCGCCTTTTGCGGAATTCAACTCGGTGCAGATTAATCCCCTTGCAAAAATGTTCAAGTTCGTTGTTCCGTATTTTATCCCTCTTGTAACGTTATACGTTTTCCATCTTCCATTTGTTTTGCCTTTAGAGAACTAGCCGTTAGCGGTCTCTCCTTTGATTTATCATGGAATTTACTATGGATTCCTTCATCTTGACAAAGTATAATTCGTTATTAATATCATTTCATTGTAATTAATAATATACTCGGTCTACGCGCAAAAGCATCGACGAAAATACTTAAGAAATATCGATAGAATATTTTTGCATGCCATTCAGTTAATTCTGATTTAATTTTATATTATTTATTTGGACCGTGTGTTCTCTCAATTTATGTCAGTCAAGCGAGTCCCGCAACTCAGTAGAAATGATCTACTTAACATACAACGTCGTCCCGAGATTTACATACGAAAACACGCGGCACGTGATATATGCGAGAGATTACGTTTCCTAAATCCCTAATGATCGTCGCACGGTCCGCCGTTACTTCGTATACCTATAAACAATGATATTACGGTCGGTTAACATCTCGACCAAATCATCCCTTGTATACACGTATACCTTGTTTTGTAAAAATTTACGCGAAAACTCAAGGCATTCTTGGGTTCTCTACGCAGATCTTTAAAATCCGCTCTAGTACCAGCTTTGCCTTTGACTTTGTCGATATAACGTCAGAGAGGTGATTGCAGGAATCCTCGAAATAGTCATCGTCCGCGTCTTCCGCGCTTCCAAAATCTGCGATTAATTGCCATTTACGTAGTGGCATCCACCGCGTCGTGTGACAGCGCCAATAATACTACCGCGTATCAGCATGCGATTTAATATCCGCGACAAAATACCGAGTGCCGCGAAATTTATAGCGGTATTTCCCGATAGTTGTCCGAACGGAATGACTGGGCCGGCCAATTTTGTCGTACCAATCTGACGATTATGAGACGCCGCGGGCCGTAAAAGTGTGGACCGCAGCCGTCGGACGGCCCGCGCCTCGTAATTCAGGACAATAGGTATCCACGCGCCGGGAGGCGGGGGGGGAGGGGTTACGGGAGGATGAGAAAGACGGGAACGACGCTAAATCGGGGGTCGGACAATGTTTGGCCGGCTAGGTGGTGCGCGCGGCGCGATAACCGGCAATACTTTCGCGGCCGTCATCCCATTATGAATGGGCCGTGTTAAACGAGGCGGGAAAAGCTCGCAAGTACATCGCAAAGTGATGATACAGGCTGTGTATAACAGGATCCCCCTGTATATATATAACGAAGCCTCTCGCCTCTCTCTTGCCCTTTCCCACCTCGTCCCTTCTCGCCCTCTCTCTTTCTCTCTCGCGCACGATGTAACTGGCCTCTCCGTTATTTCTCGCCTTCCCTATTGCACCTGCCAGTTTTCTACGGTTTTACGTGCGTTGCAAGAGCGCGTATGTTGAAACAGCACTCTCGTTTGCGTCGCGCGGAAAATAAACACGCATGTGAAAACGGTACACAGATAAAGATCTAGCTTACCCGCAAGGGCGGACGATTCACGCGTGCCGACGTTGAATCTGTTCGACGCTGTAAGTACCGAAAGTATCCGAGTTTCACCGCGATTTAAAATAAATATTTTCTTGAAAAAAAGTTAAGATGGCGATAACTCCTGAATCAACCTATATCTAATAATATTAACCCTATTCGCTCCAACCATGCCTTTCGTGTCCCACGAATTTCTAACAATCATTTGTTCCGGAAAACAAATGATCGTGGGAGAATCCCCTCCACGCCGGAAAAAAGTTATTGTGGCAGCGAACCTCAGGTAAAAATTTCAAAGTCCTAGCTCATTTACTCTCGAAACGGGGAACAATCAAAATCTCGGTGGGACACGAAAGTGCATGGTTGGAGGATTACGTCAGTGTTGTGTGAAAGGTAAATGAGCATTTTTTTCGATAAAAATGTATTTTTGTGTATAATTTAACCGTATTTAAAATATTTTTGTTGTTAAAAAAAAAATTTAACATTCCACAGAGGTCTATTATGGCTCAGAGGCAGGTGGAAGAGGTGGGGAGGAGCTACAATTATAAAAAAAAATTAATTTTTTTTACATAAAAAATATCTGTCACACTTTAAATTCGCCTTTTCTTATTCAGAAATTCTTTTTCTAGCATTCTTTAAGTCCTTAAAGTCCTTCTGTACCATTTAAAAATTACCAAATTTGCGGCGACGAAATTAAGTATTCCTATTTAATTAATAATTATCTCATATTTTTTTTCTTATTTGCACTACTTTTAGCTTTAATTTGCGTTTTGGTTCATTAAGCTTCGTCAATTTGTTCGTGAGTTATGATTTTTTAAGTAAAACGAGTCGTAACGTGTGTTTGTCAACATATAATTGTTGTAAAAAAATATTTAAATAAATGATTTCCAAATGTTTTTTACATTGATTTTTAGTCGAAGGTACAAAGATATTATAATAATTTTTGGGGAATTTTTCAAAGCTATTAACATTATAAAAAACACGTGGGACTCGAAAGTGCATGGTTGGAGGATTATTGGGGCGAAAAAAACGTTGGAGTGAATAGGGTTAATTTTAAAAAAATTAAAAGTAATTTTTTCATGGTTATACATGCTATAATAAACATGATATCAAATAATTAGAGAAAGGAACGCGACATCTTCCAAGATTGACGCAAGGCTTATTCGCGTGAAATCAAAATACACTTCGGAGAGATCGTCGTAGAATGTCTGGGCGAAGAGGAAGACTAAACAAAAGGGGAGCAAAATGCAACAGATTGGGTTCGTTTAAAGACAACACTTTGGCGCTTCCACCCCTTACGAATGGCTTGCATTAAATGAGGCGGTGAGAGAGCCCGGCAAAGCGAAGACGCGCGCGCCGCGTATAACAGGATTTTCTATCTCGTCCCCTTCTTTTCGCACGCCCTCCCTCTCCGTTATCTCACTGTTATTCTATGATTTTGCGTGCATTGTGCTCGTTGCGGGGAGGGGGGAGTAACATTGCGAAAATACATCACGCGCGTTGTACGCCGCAGATAAAAAACCAGCCAGGCAACCAATTTCACGTAGCGGCGTCGTATCATACAACCGGCGCACGTCAGCGAATTTAAGAGGCGTCTGAATCGTAAGAAATTCGGTATAACCGGTCGAGAAAACGCTACCGTATTTTGTAGCGATCGCGTGAACACAATAACGCGATATGGTCCGGTGTATAGTCCAGCAAATACCAATAAATCTGTGCTTACATTTATGACGTATATATAAAAACAGAACTGTCTTTAAAAGAAAATAAGCACATAAAAAATCTAGCCAGAAATGATTAGTCGAATTGACGTCGATTTAACGTCGATGAATGATCGATGTCGAATACAATTTTATATTTTTGTCATTTCAGACCTCATTATAGTTATTTTCATCTTGAGTAAAATTGTTTCTCGGCCAATTCTACATCGAATCGATGTAAAATCGAAAAGCACAATATACATATAAGTATATATACTGTATTCAATGTAGTGAATTGACTAAAACACAGTAGAAATCTAACAGAAATATTCGCCATTGTTCAATTAACAATAAAATAAAAACATTATGATAGGAACCATTTTTACACAAAATAATAAAAACATCAATCAGTATTCGACATTTATTGACACATCGATGTCAAATTGACATTCATTCGATAGATTATTTCTGGCCGGGAAAGCCAGTTGTATATGTTTATAGGTTTTTAAGAATAATATGCTTAAACTGGCTATTTATCGGAATTAATGACCTTTCGTGGATGAAAATGTGAAAATTAAAATTGAATTGATGTATGTAATGTTTGTAAATGCTTGTAAAATCTTTACGCGTTCATTTACGACTTGAACAGGCAAGTTTTGCGGACTCGCGCAACTATAGCGCGTTTTACAGTCAAATTCTCTAATAGCGTCGATAATACGGGGCAAACTTTCGCGTCGGTGCAGTTAATCGTTCTTACATCTCTCGAATCGCGATCGCTTTTCACGCGGAAAATTGCGCGGCCGCGCGACGAACGGAGCCGTTAAAGCAGGGACAAAAGAAAATGAAAACAAAACACCGGCAGATTGAATTCATTCGGAGACAATACTTAGGCGGTCGTAACCCGTTACGGACGGATCGTAGTAAACTGGGCGTGAAATGCTTTGAGAGTGCGGAGAATTGGAATTACATTTTATCGCGCGCGCAGAGCTATACGCGAATCGATGTGGAGAATGTCAATCTACTGAAAATAAACATTTGCTAAAGTGCATTCGATTGGATGGCACGTTGCCATATATGTATGTATGTATATATATAAAACCACGTGTAAATTAAATTATTCGCGTAAAGATACATTCTACTTTTTACGTCACAGATATACCTATTGATGTTTAATGTCACAAACGGCTCGAATATTGTTGTTTGAATATTTCGAATAATATTCGAATACCGCGGCGCAAACACATCGGGATAAGAACGACGAGAGAGGGAGGGAGGAAGGGATAAATGGCGCGAAGAGGGTTTTCGCTGAGCGGAACAAATATTACAAGACGCGCGAGTCGTCACGGCAGAAATTACAACGTAAAGGTACTTTTACGTAATGCAGAATAAATGTTTTCGTTGGGACGAAAGGTAAATCTTCGCGGGCGCATTCGGGCAATATCGCAAGGGACGAGCTTTTCTCATGGAAATATAATACATTCCACGTTGTCGCACACTGGATATGACGACAATCGTTTAAGCTACGTTAATAGTACTGGTGCAGAAGCACCGTGCATTGTGGCGAATACAACGGAGATGTTTAAAATAGCTTCAACATCCCAAGCAGCTGATACAACGAAAAATTATAATAGCGTATATTAACAACAGATATAACGATGCGGTTACTGGCGATTAGATAACAGAGATAGTCGATGAAAATTAATGCCGTTTAACTCGCGATGCACACAATTAATCCGTGTGTCAAGATAATATTTGTTTTGCGCTGTTAAAGCTTGAGTTTTGAATATTATTAATACGGTTACGTAAACGGTTTCTTTTCCGAGATATTTGAGAATTAAAAATACCTCATGCTAATGCCGCGGTATATTAAACCCATTCGTGAACATTACTTTCCTTCCTCATTGCATAATTGCGTAATAAGGAGGATACGAAGTACACCGTAAAGTCCAGCATTCGCTATTGCTTTTCTTCCTTCGTTCTTCGTTCTTTGTTCCAACAGGAAAATGTACGCGGAATAAGCTCTACATTAAGGAAAATAGATTCTAATGTCTATAATTAAAGGGAAATTAGAACATTGCGAACAAGAACGTGATTACATGGACTATGGGAATATAAATTCTGACGTAGAGAACAGAATTAATTTAGCTTTATCAAGCAAAAATCGATAATTAATTTTAAATTCCTCACTATAGCACATGATTACAATATAATTAATAAAAATGGAAATAAAATTGATAATTTTACAATATATTAAATAAAAAACAGAAAAATGATAAATCTCGACGTATTGTCAGGTTTGATGAAACCTGGAAATCAATATTTGAATTTTGTCTGAAAAAATATCGAAGTTTACGTTTTGATTTAAACTTACTATTGCGGAATTCAACAAATATATCCACCAATTTTAACAAATATTATTAAAATAACATCTCTCGTTTTGATTTCCGTTGTTTTATAATATATTTAAAAAATCTGTGTACTATATCGTTATTTATGAAAATATAATTATACACTACAATATTGGAAAAAAAAAAATATGTAAAAATAAATATGCGTTTATTAAAAAATTCTCTTGCACTTAACTAGAAATAAATAACAAAATATTGTTTTTTAGTTCATTTTAAGCGTTTTACTTAAATTAAAATATAATTATAATTCCGATTACTTAAATATCTAACGTATAATCTTAAATTGTAATTAATTAAATCGTAATAAAATTTAATTAAGTCACAGCTGATAATAACTTTCACTCGAATCTAGGGTAAATTGATTCATTTCATTCCATGTTCTTCGTGAGATTTGTATTTTCATATTCACTCTGTACTTTTCTTGGAATCTATTTTAGGTATAATATGATTACAAGAAACGCTTTAGGATTGCAAATATAATTAGATATTGATATTTTATGCGTAACGTATTTTATGCGTAAAAATACCCCGATGCATTTTTCTCGATTTCTTTTATATTTCGAATTCTTTACGGTTTTCATCGAGCACAGTAGGCTCTTTAGAGAAAAATCCGTATACGCAGCAGCTTTTAGAAAATGATCGCACAGCCCCGGGATTTTATTGCTGCCGCTTCTTCGTCGGGCGAGACTCTTTAAAGGAGCGTCTTTTTACTGTTGCTATAATGAATACGGACATAAATTCCGTTCGAAACGGAAAGCGTACCAAGCTTTCCGATTTAATACTTAACAGCCTCGTAAAATATACCCCGCTTTAAATTTAAGCAGATCCATAACGCAAATGTAAGATGGTCTTAGATTTGAGGGCGTTGCTTTTCTATAAAACGAGATATAGTATTATATATATATGTATATGTATTACTTACTATTTATATATTTAAAAAATCAAAAAAAGAGACATAAAATAAAATTTCCATATATAAATATACAATCTTTAAAAGCATTCATGATTGAAACAACTTTATCAAATGATGCATGTCTGTTCGAAGGGAGATTATTAAAACTTCCGGGTTGAATTAGGTCATAATTTGTAAAGTGCTAGTCGACGATTTATCCTCCATAAAAAGTAAATGAGTGTGCAAATGAAGGCATCGCGTTTTAACGGCAATTAACTTTTTACACGCTAAAAAAAATAAATCTCAACGGTATATACATCCACGTGGGGCGAAACACACGGACACACGCGACTCACTAACGCAAAATGGACCGTTCGCGTCGTGAATTGTTCGTGGGGAAAAAAAAATCGTGTTTAACAATATCCAACCTCGTTCGCGCGACGAAACGCGCGGTATGTGCGTCAGGATTGTCGTTTCGTGAACCGTAATACACCGCTCCAAAAACGCGTATTCGGAATGCATACACGGTGCGCGCTTGTTGACAATCGCTGTGGCAAACGTATTGATGTATCGGTAAACCATCGTATTTTCTGCTTATTTATCAGAATATCGCATCTTCGTGATTAATTTAGCCATCTCCAGGGGCGGGCGATCATTTTCTGAAATTTCGAGTTAATACTATTTTAAAACTTTAATTACTTTTGAAGAATATACCCGTTATTAATTATGAAGTTATATTTTAGTGATGACCTGGATTCAAATTTCTTTTAATATTGAGACGGTAAAATGATCTTCAACCTTTAACCCATAAAGTCATTCAAAATGAAGAATCAGTGAGTTAAGTGTCGCAAGCCAAGATAACTAATGAAAAGCCATTTCTCGTTCAGTTCGAAATAGATCGACTTTTTTTTTCGCGAAACTAATCCCGCGCTTAAATGATAACTTTCCTTTGAGAAACTTTGGAACTCGAAGAGTGAAACGTCTTTTGACAATCTTAATAAATCGGCGAGTGCACTCTCGATCAAAGCGGTCACTTGTGGCAGCCACGGGTCTCAAACTCAAGTTTCATTGGTAGATCTGGACAGATTCACCCCCCTGGGGTATGTCTCCCTATAGACCGCGATCGCCGCCGTGCTCGCGGTAATGCTTCGCGCGCGCGTATCGCTCACGATATACAAATATACAATGCATCGGTCGTATATACGTATATGCGCTTAGGTGTGCGATACATAATCGCGGAGTGCGTACATAAGCGGGGGAACGCGCGCGCGCGCACGTGTGTGCAAGTGTAACGACGTCACCGAGCAGTATCTCTGTTACGCCTGGATTGCCGTGGACTGTGGCCGCGCTCACGCATCGCTTAACATAATCCCCCATTCGACCGGGACTACATAGATTACGGAATGATACCTCCGACGGGGCCGCTGTACAATTATATTGCGGTATTGTATATTCCGGCGTCGCGATGCGCGTGAGTTTCGCGCGCATACATTTCCGGCGAGGGATCGAGATAAAGGGGTGGTCAAGGTGTTTCGATATCCAGATAGATGATCTCTACGAGGCGAATCCAGGCGTCCTGTTACTGAAGCCAAGAGAGAGGAGAGGGCTAGTGTTGAGAAAGAAAGATCGGAATGTGCTCTTCGGAAGAGAGATCGATGGTCCATTCGACAACGAGGATTATATTATACTGCAGTAATTTCCCAAAGAAAGAAATATGCCGCTGTTCACATTTATTAGCAGGAAAAGGCTTCTTTTTTTTTTATCTTGGGAATCAAGAGTCAGGAACACGAACGTTCAGTATTCTGTTAAAATACCATCAGGATCGTGCAGCTTCACTATTCACATTCCGTTTTTCCGTGAAGGCATCCGTCGGCCATACACAGCCGGAGTTTCCGGTTTTAAACTAACACGAGGTTCGGTGCGAAATTTCCGGCCGAAATAATATTTCTCATGTGTATCAATCTCGTCTTAAACTTATTATGTTCCATTTAAATGTGAACGTAATTAACGGCGTCTGTTCAGAAAATATTGTAATTTATAACTGCTTCAGACATAATTGTCAAGTGAACAAATTCACTATATGCATAATCAAAATTTACCTGAAAACGTATATTAAATATAAAATTTTAATCTTAAATGGCTCTGGCGTAAAAGAGCTAATAACGATAGCTAATATAACAATTAGCATAAAGTATTGGCAGAACACTGAGATTTTGATATGTACAATGGCGCGTGTAAAGAGTAATGAATGGGAAGAGCGGAAGGCAATTAACTGCCGCGGAGACTTTCCGCCGGAGAGAAATGCTACTACGCGCTTCACACATTCATTTCTTTATACATAAAGTGTAATTTAATTTCGCACTCGTATATTAATTCAATTCCGACCTATTGTTCCTGCGATAGAAATCGTGCGCTTCGAGCGCGTTTGTAATTGCATAAAACGATTCTACTGTACCAATAATCGAGATCGTTTCGTTAACGAGCGCATACAGTTACGGCGGCCAGATGAGACTCATAATTTTCAGGTAATCAAAAGGAATCATATAAATCGCGACTTGCAATTTCAGTCCCTTCAAAGTTTATACACGCCAGAGTTATCTTACGTTGTAATTTTTATCGGAATCAGTCCTGTACGCGGCATCTGTATTAAGTGACGGCAGTGGAAATCGTTACGGATATATTGACGTTGAGAACGAAAGAGTTTCATAGAACATTTAATTGGCGAATAATAACCGTTCCGACGTACGTGATAATTAAAAATTGCCAATAGCGTTTTAACGGCACAAAATACATATATACGTGCACTTAATTAAACGAAGAGGACATTTAATGAATATAGGGTATTCGTAAATTTTCACGAGGCAATAATATGTCGCCACGACGGATCGGACATTCAAAAGTTGATATAAATTTTATCGGACAATAATGTTCCCTGATCTGCAATAAATTTAATTTTGGTCCATATAACTGACAACCTGCGCGCAATAAAATTCGCGCAAAAGCAGCGCACCCCTTCTTGTCATTTGTGTTACCGTAAAAAAGTCCGCTTTTATAAAATGTCTGTGTGTGTTTTTAGGCCACGCATTGTAATGCGTGACATCTACATATTTATTCGGGCGTACGCAGCGCGATTGAGATATATTTCAATTCTGACGCGCGGGATTTCACCTCGTAATTCAGTTATAATTTTATTAGAGTTTTTAGTGAATTTTTGTCAAAGGCATGTGGGATTACCGATAGGTTTTTTTTTTCACGGTCCATGAAAAATTCTCGATGACTCTTATGTCATTGTCGCGCTTGCGAAGAGTCGTGATCACGCCCCCGCTATTTTTCACGTGCCGAGGCATTAATCAAATTCCCCTCAGTTCTCTGGAGAGATCTCTCGGACGACCCCTCATTGGTCTCGAGATGCGTCGTATTTACACGTAAATCCACACACGTCGAGGAAACGTACAATTCTTTTGTTTGATCACTAAGTTTATTATCCTTCTTTTATTTTTACATTACGGAACAACGATCCTTGAGTATAGATAGAAAAAAATATTTATCTAATTTTATTCGACACAGTCTCGTAGCATGTCTTAAAAACCAGATATTAAAGCAAATGGTTAAAGCAACCTCCACGGTCTTCGAATTGTATCACATGTGACGCACGTATAGTACTGTATATTAATCATATAAAAAAGTATTTCGTGGAATCACAAAAGAGCTGTCAGGGAAGATATGGCGTTATACAACTCAATAAGTGAAATTTATTCGAATATTATCTCAGCTTTGTTTAAAATTATCTCGAATATACTTTCAAGTGTATCCGCGGTGCGTCGCGATACATTAATAGTTAGGACTTATTGGTATCGCGGCTTATCGATTAATATATATCGGCATCGCCCCGGCGCTCTTTCTAGCTGTCCGTTTAAATTTTAAACTCTGCTGTAGCTGAGACCGAGTACGGAGCACAGTAGCTTATCGATCCCGCGCGTGAAAACGATTTCATAAAGAATTATACGACGTCCATAACGAAGAACGGACTTTATCGAGCACAGCCAGGATATTTCAGCGTATCATCTGCGAGAGGAAATCTCCGTTTAATAAGAATAAAATTATTTAATACTTCGCTGTCGTTGTGAAAATCTCTCAATCCGATTCGCGACGATCGGCCAATTCGATCGACGAGCGGTAAAGCAAAATCGGAATCCATTTCAGATCGGGATAGATTAATGTCCGTCGGTCGTAAACCAGTTACCCGTTGACCAGTTACCCGTTACCAGAGTTCGCGAGCACATTTCCTGTCCATCAGTGCTCCATAATCCGTGCGCTCGACGCGGCTCCGCAAAAAGCGCGCTTCCCGCGAAAGATACGCGACGATATATTTTCGGGAACCAGCGTTCCCCCCCGGTCCCTCTCCTCGCGCGTCGTCGACGACGACCCCTTTTCCTCGCGGGTGAACGGCGCGAAGACGGCGGTTCCTTTTCCTTGCGACGGACGTCTTAATTCGCTGTCTGCGGTACGTACGGGGGCATGTAGGGCCCCGTGAGAATGTACTGCACCGCCACGACCATCAACTGCGGCGCACTCCATCTGATGATGTATGCGCTTCCTGAAACAGAAATGCATTTCGCGTGTTACTCGGCGCCGTTATGCACGAGGCTTCTACGTGCGCGAGTTTATATGTATACAAGGTGACCCAGGTGCGCCGCGGTTCCTTTTACATGAAGTGTCTTGGATTAATGCGGAGTTCATATTTTCTTAACCAGGGGCTTGTTGGTTCAATAGATCTCCGATTGTACGTAAAAATTTATGAATTCCGACTGAGTCGAGTTTTTTTAGTGCCGCTTATTTCAGGATATCGTTTTGTAAAAAAAAAAAAAGATAAAAAGAACTGTCCTCAAATCGCCATGAAATTCATGGCACCGTGATAGGGCCATCTTGCGAAGACACCCTGTATATATTAGATGATCCACCTGAGGCTGCCACCATTCTTCTTCACGCAAAGAGGAACGTGGGTGGGTCCCTATGGAAATGCCGTTTCGACCGTTTAACGCCCACGCTTCTACGTTTCTCTTCGCCTATCTACTTTAACTCGAGAAACCCCCCCGAGCTTTTTACATCATTTTTCAAAACAGTATACCTTCTTTATTGCAATTTTCGTGTGACAGAAATATTTCTGCTTTCCGCGATTCAATTTGAATTTCTGATCAGAAACTCCGCTTCCTGTCGAATTGGGAATCGCCAATATTCTTTATTGATCGTTCCATTTTTGCCATTCGGAGGTTTCAATATAACGACACCTTCGGAGATCTATAATTCTATGACTAAAAGATGACGAAAGGAATTTTTTAGTACATCGATACCCGGTTTTTAACATACTGACGCGTACAGAGAGCAGGGGTGGTGCCGGAATACTGAATAATAATGATAAAGTCAATATCTGCTCGTTTAAACTTTTACTGATATTATAAGCTCTTTTAATGTAAAACATTTTTAAAAGCTTATAACACATACGCGCTGTATAAATCGATGAAACTGATATAATGCGGTAATATAAAAAGTTTGACGATAATATCTCTAGTACCAATATATATTTAAAAATCACAATGAATTATTCATCTATGTTAGAGAAGTGTTATTAAGACGTTTTGTCGTCAAGTCAACAAGTCATCTAACTTTACTTCCATTTTAAAATCGACCGAACGAAAATGACATCCGCGCAAACACATCGTACCGAGCGCTTGCAAAATATGTTGGTAGAATACGCCGGTGTCACTCGCCATGTACGATTTGCATATCTCCCTCTACGTTCATTTACATGCTGAACGCACGAAAAGACTGTGTTCCTCGCTCCCATAATATCATAATATTAACGCTTCGTGTACATTTTAACGCGATTCGGAAAGCATATATAACGCCATATCGCGAAATATCGCTTGAAAACGCGCTTGTAAAATATTTTCAAGACGCTCGAATCTACGACGTTAATTTCTCGGGGAGTCATCAGACTGTAAAATAACGAGCAATTGCGAAGGCGTACTATTAAGGTGGTGAATAATTTATACCGTGAACGCTCGGGAAATCAGTAGGGCGTCGCTAATAGCTCGCAGTTCCCGAGGGAGCTTACGATTAATCTGATTAATCAGCTCGATATGTGTCGATAATTAATCACACGCTACATAGGATTAGATGTTTAGGTTAGATATTTTTAATGCATAGGCCTTCTTGACAAACAAAGTAATCTGTACCTTTTCTTTCTCATGCAATATTATTCGAACGTTTATCTTTCGGTTATTACATTGATGACCCAAAACAATCTCCTTTTTCGATGTGCATTACATATTCTGTAAAGAGCAGATCAAAGCATTGAAAAAGTATATGGCGCAGATATCCATCTTAATCCTATACGCATATATTTTCTTTAAAGCTGTTACATTCCATAAATTTGACTTACGCATCACTTACAAGGTGAACGGCTTGCTTAATCTCTTTTTCCAGAATTCTGACTGTTCTACAAAGCTCGTTATCTCGGTAATTACATGCGGGTAGGTTAAACGGCGGCTAGAAATTGGCCGTGCAAAACTTTAAATCCCGTTTAGAAATTTCACGGTCTATATTTTCGCGATACCTTTCGACCGGATCGACGCGCGCGTGTGCGAGTTCGTGAGAGAAAACTGTATGCAGCTTGACTCGGCGCGTTGCGAAAAGCGACATGGGACGAGCGACGCGCGGGGAAAGTAGAGAGGGTGGGTTGAAGGCTTCTGGATAAGCGAGAGAGACCGGAGTTTCTAGCGGAACTTTTCGTCCCAAAATCCCCCGGGTGTGTCTCGAGTGCCATCCCTGATCCTGGCCTCAGCCAAGCGAAACTACAGCGGAGAGATCTCTTTGCTTTTTCGATAGACATGCGCCATCGGGATGCACCGATGCGTTCGTCGGAATATTGCGAAATGCTATCCGGGATTATCCGAGAGATGCCTCCCGAATTCCAGACATAATTCTCGCGCGATTAATTATTAAGAATCGTCCAGAATCTCCGGCGTGGCGTTTCCAGCTTTAACGTTCCTATTGGATCAAAAAATGTATCTTAAATTAATTATAATTATAAAAGAGAAAAATGTGAGTTTCATTGCTTGTGATCTTCCTTCTTTTCTAAGCCTCACAGAGTTAGAAATAACCACACAGATTAAACAAAGACGAAACACTTATAAACATCATAAAGCAAAGATCATATCAATTATATCTAAAAATATAAACGTAATTCAATATCAATGTGTCTAAGAATGTCAACTTAATTAAATATCAATGTGTCTAAGAATATAGGTAAACGTAATTCAATATCAACGTATCTAAGAATATGAACGCGTAATTCAATTTCCACGTGTCTAAGAATGTAAAGGTAATTCGCGAGGAGAACCGATTTATCATTCACATATCACATTCTGTGTTCATAACGATTCCAATTTTGGCGAATCGCTTCAAGTCAAATCAAATTTTACGACAAGGATATCGTGGAATACACATGAGCACATCGTATAAATAAAACAACACATGACGCACAAAATGTATTTTACGATATCTGTCTCAGCTGTCTCTCTGCGCAATATCGACAAAAGTTTTTCCCCAACTAGTGCTCACGCATTTATTCACAGCGAGTATATCAGCCACTGTCGCACGTATTACGTTCTCATACCAAGATTCCCAAATCAATGATCGTTTCTTCGAAGCAACCGCGGTGGATAATCTCAAATTGGCCACGGAAAAATAAAAGAGCAAAAAAGACGTGTCCATCTCTTTTCCTCCCGAATGTTTCCATAAGATTTTATTTACGTTGCGGTCCCTGATTTATTGTCGATCCGGCTCACGCATTCGCGTTCGCGCTCGCGCCACTATATTTCCCCGTACGAATCCGTATACGGAAGTGTATACCGGGAAATATATCGGTCGTTCCAGCGTACCGTAGATGCAACGTAGAGGGGGTGGGCGGAGGGTGCCGCCTGCAGGCTTCTATCGTGGACACGGGGCGGTATAACAGATTACTCCCTATCACGTCCAATATGTCAAGCCGCGCGGACGACGAGGAGTCAAGCATTATATTGCAAAATAAAATGGCTCGCGTGTGGCGCCCCGGTGCATACACACCACATCGCTACCCCGATCCCCGATCCCCGGACATGAAATATCGCGGTGCGCCGCGCCGGTCGGGAACATGATGTGCGTATTATTGGCACTATTGTCGAAGAATTATAAATTTTTTTCATATTGAGCGCTGTGTACGGATATACTCGGCGTCGAGGGCAAAACAAGGCGGGAGGCTGCGCAAATCGCGCACACCACTCGGCTGGCCGTAACCAGTCGATAGCGTAATCCCGAAGATTTGACTAAATCCAAGGGTGAGCGTGGCGCGCGCGATATTGACAGGTGTCGTAAGCCCGAGCAAAAACATGGAATATCTTAAGCGATATGTTTTCGGTTACATAAGGTTGATCGGAGCGAGACGCTTATATCTTTCGTGCTATCGTTCATCGGAAAAATTCACTTCGAAGTAAATGCCGAAGTAAAAGCGCTACCGCGGTTTTCATTGAGATTGAACAGGGGTGAACCGTTTCTCGGTGTACAATATTAAAACGTGACGTTTCGACATTCGACACAATGTTGTAGAATATATTCCTGTAATAAATAAACAGTTACGCTCTCGCACGTTGTCAAAAGTATCGTTCCACTCGCCGTAAAATATCGTCCTGTCATATAGCTTAATGTCAACAAATATTTATATTCACGGTGTTACAGGAACGCGAACATTGTAGCACGCGGGCGAAATGTTTCCGCCTATAACGCCTTTCGTCATTCCGCATCGTTAAGCTTCGCGCGCCGCGCCTTCACGCACGCTGCCGCGTTATCAATCTATTTTTCTCGGCGCCGCCGTCGCGCCATCAGCTTTAAGAGACGTGCCGGGGAGCCGGTATAACGTTCGACGGGGCGCGGAAATGAGGTCGAAGGGAATAAGAGGGTTATTGAGTTAGCGGTGTATATATCGCGCTGCGAAGAACTCCCCGTGAAGTGCTGTGATAGTCTCGGCACACGGAATTTGCGACAGTTAAAGTTGTCGCCGACGTGGCCCATTTTCGGGACGGCCCGTATCCACACGGCGCATTTCCGAACTCGAAAGTAAAGATCGTAAAATGAATTTTATCGAAAAAAAATTTTTATGCCTCAGGACTATCGGTAACGTTAAAAATGATTGAGTGTCAGTTACTCTGACACTTACGACGCATCAAATACGCGTTGATTACACATTTGATTATTATTTCTTCATTTTATTGCTTTCTGAAAGGTACGTTTATACGAACAATACAAATTGTAATTCATCGAATAAACGAACAAGCCGCATCAACGGTGAATAGCAATGACAATGAATTAAACAAACGGAAAACAGGCAGCATCAATTTTCAATTTAATCACGAGCCATTAAATTAATGTTATCTGACGATGATGAAATTACCCGTGGGACCGAGTCGAGTTTCCGCAAAACGGTATACTCTCGAGCGATATTGCCGAACGCGGCGAACGAGACGAATTCACTCGTTGCAGATTAAGACAGAGATACGTCGGGTGTTACGTACAATCGACGATACACGGCAACGTCTTTGTCTCCACGGCTGCTCGAGATCAAGATATATTCGGGCCCGCTTCTTCGTCTTTTCGCTTTCCGCATCCCCCAAGGTGTCTTTAGTCTTTTCCCCCGTGGCGCCGGCGCCGTTGTTCCTCCTCACGTATCAACCGCGCATTCATTTATCAACCCGAAACCTTGTCGTCCCCTTCGTCCGCATGCGGGTGTGTACGTTTGTACAGCCCGGGTCTAAAGACGGCATTTGTATGTGGGCCGGTTAAGTTCGACCCTAATACACGCGGAGGTTAAGACCATTTGCGTCTTGGGAAATCGGAGTGAAGATACTCGACGGTTCTGTCGACTGACCCTCCTACAACGGGAACAAATTACCGGAAAGTAGAGCGGCGTTATTTTCGGCGTATTGGTGAAAGGAAGATATATGATGATGGAGTAATAATAATTGCCAAAAAAGTTACTAGATATAAAAAATACTTGATATATAAATTTAATAGTGACGTATATATTAATCAAACGATATATTTTGTAATATCAGTTGGTATTTTATAACAATATTGTTGTTTATCGGCAACGATAGAACACTCGGGAAGATTATAAAATACAGAGACAAATTGTTAATCCGTTCAGTGGTTGATCCACATTTTAAATGTGTTATCGGTTTTTCGTTCATTGCAATTTTTGTCCCGATTTTCATGCTGCCGCACAACGTTTCGATGTTCGCATTTTGCTTGTGGCCACTTTGCCTTTGCGCACGCAGGTAAATCCAATAATATCGTTACGCTTAATCCAACGTGACAGAAGCAATGTAACTAAATTTTGCCCAAAACAATGTCATGCAGTTTCGTTGAAAAAAATATCGCTGCAAGAACCCGCGTGTGTCGTATGGTCGGTGCGCGACTTCATTACACGTGTGAGGTGCCTTAGTGACGGGAGATTAGTTTTCTCACATTTCGGATATATCAGCGCAAACGACGCGATATGTCCGATGCGACAACGCATCCGGGACCGCAGTTGTGCCTTAACAAATTTTATTCGTGATAATTTGCGACAAGGAAGACTAATATCTTGCGCTCATGCGTTGGCCGCACGTTCATTTGTCACGCGCAACGCGACCGTACGAGTAACTTAAGTGTGCCATTTGTGCAGCATAAACGGCCCATTATGATTAGATGAAAGAGAAAGAGAGAGAGAGAGAGAGAGAGAGAGAGAAAAAACAAATGTTTCTACCTGTTAAATAGCTATTCTTGGATGAACTCGGACCGTTCCGCGTTGCCTGAATAATTCCATGCAGTTTATTAGCAAATTATAAATAGGTACTCCACGTTCATATATGTATTTCTCCTTCGGAATGTTTTTGGAATGTTCGTTCTCCCGTGAGAAGTGAATCGTTCAAATCTGATATTTATGTTATATCTTGAGTACAATGTATTTTTGCTCAAATATTGGTTTATAAGTTTTTGTCACAAATTTGAAAAAACTCAGATTTAATAATTCTAATTTCCAAATTTCGCAAACCTGAAAATATTGTACTTGTTTTACCTGTTAAAAAACAGTAGGTACTATGTCACGACGCATGCCAGTTTAAAGCCGATAAAAATATTTTCCTTTTCCTCAGCTACCCACACACCCTTCCTGTAACTCGGTCGCGTGTCAAGAATCGGCAGACGACGCCTATCGTCGTGTTCACTAGGCGAGTCAAGGTGAGCCAGAAGCCGGAAAATTTTACGACGGCATTTTCTCGTTCTTGATTACCACTTTGACGTCGGAAAAAAAGAAGACCCTGCGGCGGAAAAGCGTTTTTCCGCCTTGTTGAGAGCAAACTGCGGAGGCAGAGCGCGGTGGAGGAGAAGGAAAATGCGGACGAGCCGGGTAACCCAAAGAGAAGGGTAAATCATCGTCGCATGTATGTTTCTACGCTCGCTTCACGTTGCGATTATTCACAAAGTGCACTTAGCTCGAGACGAACGGACGGACATAGAACGAGCAGTCCCGGCACTTTTGTACTACTCGACTGCTTCTAGAAGGCTAAACGTCGACGTATTATTTTTACGTGTGGGGCACGATAGTATAGTGCATATATATCTATGTACAAACTAGAAAAATATTTTTTCTTATTTTTTTTATATATTCACAGTTTTTCGATATTTTATATTATTTCGTTTTTACTATTTATAGTGAAAAGAGGTTTCTCGCGAATTCTAGAATTCTTTTCTAAAAAGGACTTTAATTGGATAAATAGATGTCATTTCAAAGAACGTCCAGAGTACACAAATTATGACAAATTATGTTCTCATAACGAGGAGAAATCTGTTATACAGCAAGAAGAACTAGAATTTAAAAAAATCAAGTTAAAAACTCGCGGTGTGTACTGGTTTTACTTACATTGGATAATTTTTTTACGCAAATAAAAATATCTTACCTACGAATAATAAATAGGCATTTTGCAAAATTTATATCAAGATGCGAATCGATGCAACGACGACCTGAAGATACGTTTCATCCTGGCTGCGCATTACCCTGATACCTACGTGCTTACAAACTTGTGACGGCATGTAACAAAATTTGCTTCCTCGTTTCTTCAAGCGGACGACTCGGCTCGTTTGCCGTTACGCTCTCGTTGCTGTACCGCGTAATTCTTGTTTGATGCGGAAATGCGATCCTTTAGTGAAGGCCGCTCGAAACCGCTCGGTTGCGTCGTGCATTGCATACGCGCTGCGCAAATATGCAAGCGCATTATGACCGTTGATACTAGCGGTAGTATCAATCCTCTCCCTTTCCCTCCCTCTCCCTTCCCCTTCCACCCCTCTCTCTCTCACTCTCTATCTATCTCTATCTCTTTTCGCGCTTCCTATCCCTCTGACTATAATATCCCGTGCACTCCGAATGCCATTCTAATTAGTTATGAAATTCCGCCCACGAACGATGTAAGATACAAGGATAGTTACGTAGCGATAATGGAGCGAATAGCCGAATAGTTTAAGCACCTGCTTTAAGATCTCATCTATCTTTCACTCCTGAATGTGACGTTGGCATATCTCCGAATAGTTTCAGCCTTATAAAGCATTGATTTGCTATTAGATAAATTCTTAGAATCGTATATAATATATACTAATTATCAATTTATCGCCCGGCGCTTACTGCTATCTCTCACAGTAGATAATGACATGATATGGTCAGCCATTGGAAACTTTTATGTACTGGTATCGCATATATTTCTTCATAGTATTATCGCGCATTTCTCGTAGATAATTATATTCAAACTTTATACTTCGCTTGTATCCCACATCTTCAAACATAATCACGAGATATTATTTGATTTAAAAATAACCAGCTAAAATAAATATGCCTGTAATATTCATGACAACATGGTGATTATCATAATTATTTTATCACCATATATCTCCTAAATAATTTAATTAATTAATTGCCGTTATTTGTTAATCGCTTGGCGAAAAGGGGCTGTTATTAATACAGTAAACAGTAACGGAAAAATAGTTAATAGATCACGTAGCTTCCTCGGGCTTGTTTAATCGCCACGCCGCGCATGCTTCGATTGCACACTCGAATGCGAGTGGATGGACGCGCGATCTTAACGCCACGGCAAGAGCTTTATTACGGCAACAAAGATTTATTATCGTAACGAACGTCGACAACGTCGTAATCCTTAACGAGCCGCATTTATAATGCGGCGGTTTGACCGCCGCTTCGGCAATCGGCCACCGTGGAATGAACATCGTTGATGCAAACCACGCCGCTGTTGCAGCAATCATCGACGGTGCAACGATGACTGGGCGTGAGTTCGACGCGCTATGCAACGGCGATGCCGAGGGTAATGTAGCGTAATGCTTCACCACTCGCGAGAGTTATTGTAATCGACTTCGCACGTACACGCCCATACCTGACTGCAAAAGACGCGTCTTTTACGGGCGCCCTCGTGCATTAACGGCCATCAAGTACTTCCCCGTAAACGTGTCATCAAAGTAGCGAGTATAAAGATTTAAAAGTCGAACGACGAACGATGTGTAGAAAAGTGCTCGGGAATATTCAGTACGTAAGAAGATTTTTTAAAATTCGTATTATATGCGCATTTCACACGAGGTGATATTTATACAACTTCTTATTTATGAAACTTCTATGTTCGGTTGTGTAAAATTCAAGCATACCTTCACAAATAGATCTCAAACCTATTAATATTTACCAAACCATGTTCTACACGTTTATCGCGAACATCAAACAAGAAAAGTTCATCATACATATTTATCGTATTTAAATATAACTTCTTCTTATAAATTTTCGACGTACCTATTATATAATTATAGTACACAGAAAAGAGTTTACTTTTTCACATAAATTATGGGTATGCATAACGGTGATTTTTTTTTACTTCGCTTGTATTTTTCTTCTACAATTTCATTCTGTAAAATTGGAGAAAATCTGACATGTAAAGCCGTTACGCCGCAGGCGCTTGCTTGTAACTTCTCGATGATACGCCCATCAATTAACATCGCATCCGAGCGACCTGGAAACTTGCTGGGCGACGCGACGTACCGCGGAAAAGCCGCTCGTTGCTACGCTGCTACATGAGTCACGTATAACGGCCGAGGGCTCCTCACTCTATCATAAACAGAACCATCCCGAGAACTTTCCGCGTCCGGGGACCGTCTTCGTAAGTAAGGACATTAGCATAGCATTCGCTACATTGCAGCTTACTGCATTAAACGCATGCTAGAGAGAGAAAAAAGAGAGAGCGAGAGAGAGGCAGAGAGCGCGGACGGTAACGAGAGACCGAGACGCATTTATGCCAGGGGACCTGAAACTTAAATCCCTCGGTTTTTCGAGACCGGCAATCTCGTGCACTTGAATAATTAATATTCATGTCTCTCTGTGACCATCGAGTCCGAATCGATGCGCCATTTAACGCGCTAGAAACCTGGCACGATTTTTCAACTTGAACTCCGATTGACAATCGAAGTAAAACGTATCTCAATTTCAATTTCAATTATGCGCGGTCGACAGCAATTAAATGAACGTGACGTAGAATTTTATATTATGTAATATTATAATGCAAGAACGGAAATAAGTAAATAAGTAAAAATGGTTAATTCAATAAAAAAGATTCTACTTTAAAGTACAATCGAAGATATACTTTTAAAGATAAGAAGTCCTATTTATTTAGCAAATAATTAACTGTATAAAATGTTTGTCTTGATGTTTAAAATTGCGTCACTTTTCAAATTATTTACGTAATAAAATAATCAAATAATAACACAATCAAATATGGATTTATATTATTAAGTACGCCAATAATATTAATATGATTGGTCAAAGCGTTGTTTGTTATACTCAATTAGGATATTATTTATAATCCCGTTATTGCCGTCAGTAATAAGCTCAATAATGCGAAACTTGAATTTGCATACTTTTAGAACCGATCGGTCGATCGGTTCACGTTATAATGATAAAATGCAATTTTTTAATATCGGATTAAGATTATATACCATTATGTTTTTTCATCACTGTCATTATCGATTATTTCCTAATGCGATGAACGACGAAAACAATAGCGTCGGTAATTACATCGGGTTAACGCTATGAACGAACGAATGTTTGCATTGCACGAATGTAACTCGGTCAATCGGCGCCCATCGTTTACCGCGCAGACACTACAGTTATCTGTTTGAGTTGGCAAGATATATTGCCGGGGAAAAACCATCGCGTTTTCCGATCAGGAATGATTTTGCATTAACGCGATTGGAACGTTAATATTTCATGAAAGGCGCGAGCGGGATTCTGAAATTCTGCATAATTGAGAATCCAGCATCGTGCCCCTCCGTAACTACGTTGCAGATCGGTTTGCGCGCGGCGTGCACACGTATTCATATCGATCGGCGAAAAATCGTTCGGCGCATTTCGATCAATGGAGGCATTACGCGGCCGCCGAATTTCCCCGCAATCTCTATTTCACGTTCCACGATGCACCCGCCCGTGAATGCATTCGTTTCGGAGCGCCGCGTCAGAAATCTTCCTGTCACTCTCTTCCCCCATACGCATACGTTATTTAACTAATTAATATTTTGACGATTTTAAGAAAAGTATATTTGATTAAATTTTAAAAGTGGATTTAATTGTACTAGACGAATTATATGTGAGCCAAGAGAAGATATATAATATAATATCAATATATAATATAATATATTATATAATATAATATCATCTCACGATATAATATTGCACTGTAAAGTGCAATATTTTATATAACTAAATACAGTTTCCAAATATTTAGAAGATCCTTGCAATTTGTAATCTGTAACTTGTAATTTAAAAAAAATTAATAATAACAATAATATGATTCTTTTATCTGTTGTTCGCAGAAAAAGCAATTGCAGCGCTTTTATCGTCTCGTAAATCGATCAGATACAATAAATATTATTCTTTTTACAAAAAAATATATAAAATAGCGCATTCGGTGTACAATTTATAAAGAGTTTTATCACATATCCTGTATAATCACAAATATAACGTAAAGCTAGTATCCAGCCGTACGTACATTTTGTACACACTGATGTATAACGTTTTAGGATTTTCCGATTGTTTTGCAATTCTGAAAAAAATATACCAACCGATATCAGTATCAAAAAAGATATATAATATTGATACGGCTATTCATGGGTACTGGTCAAGCGAATGATATTTTATAACTTTCCCCGCCACAAACTCTCGAAATTCAACAAATTTGATGAGATCAAATTTTTTTACGTCGCATTCGACGTCATGCACCATGAAATATCTATAAAAAACGAAGATAAGATATCCAAAGCGCGCGGCGGTACGTGAAGCGATGGCGCAGAGACGAGCGAAATATGAAGCGCGCGATGAGTATGATACACGTAGGATATACTGAAATCCCTGATTTTGATTTCAATAAGAGAATTTTTTTTGGAATTGAATGTTGGTCCATGATTTAAATATCGTGGATAAAGTTATGTAGCCGTTCGTTCGACACATGGCAATGCAATGAGCTCGTAACTCTTACAACTCGAACCACGGAGAATTTTACAAATTCTTCTCCCTTTTCTGCTGCGCGATATAAGTCTACGTCATTTCTAGCTTTATGAGCTTTTCAATCCGGTAGCTTTGCTGCAAACGTAATGCAAAAATCCGGGCCGCCGATAGCAACGCTGGGCATTTCTTTGATGAGATCGAAAGCGGTCGAGCGGAAGAAAAGAAAATGATCGGACGGGAGAAAGAGAGAAAGAGAAAGAGGTAGCCCCGTATGGTTTTCTACTACATTTACCTTTCCCCGATCTCGTTCTCCTCCGAGCCCATTGATTTTATTCCGGGCTCCCGCACGCTTTTCCCTCATATTGACGTATTCGTAGAACAGCCAGAACGGGAAAATTGCACGACAGTCGAAATATCCAGAGAGCTCGGCTGCGACAATATGAGAGAGATCGAAAAATCGAGAGAGAAAGAGAGAAAAAGCGAGAGCGCGCGCGAGAGAGAGAGAGAGAGAGAGAGAGAAGGGGAAAAAAGAGGGAGGAAAAGGTGAGAGGGGATGATGAAGTCGTCGTTTATGCTTTATATCCTATGCATGAAAATTTCGGATCCCCGAGAGTCGCTGTTATTGCGTCGGGAAGGAAGATCCTCGGTTCTTGGCTAGTGTGTGAGCTTACATTCTTTATGGATACAGATAGCACCGGAACCCCGGAAACCGCGGTGTACCTGCGGTATGCGGCTTACATCGTGTTAAGCTCGCGCGGAGAGGACGTGGGGAAGGATTTGAGGGTGAGAGGGAAGCCGAAGGTGACGCTTCACACGCGCGCGCGCGCCAGGGTATGCAAAGTGTGGATGCGAAGGGAGAAAAAAGAACAAACTCGGGGCACAGACGAAGATGTATGTCTCGCAGACGGTTGCTCTTGGCGACACTCGGCGTATTGTGTGATTTGCGTACGAATCCGAACACGCTTGAGGTATTGTCGAATAGAATGCAAGAGCGCCTTTATCATCTGGTAGAAAAATGGGACTCGATTATCCCGAAAATAATGTAAATTGACGTGATAAATCTTATACGTTTCTTAAAAGATACGAAAGATACATAGAAACCATTTCGCGGGATTTAGTTATGTATAGCCGACGTTCTACATAAGTTTTACATACTAAATAAGATCAACGTTTTAAACAAGTATATGCAAAACGTAGGACATTGCGTAATATTAAAGAAGAATCATTCTTTTAGAGGAAATTTTCTTCTGATTTCGTTAAAGAATATTTTATTAACGTGAAACTCGGGCAATAATCGTAAAACAATTAATATCTAGATCTAAGCAACATTTGGATAAATAATTAATAAGTATTTTAAATTTATACTTTTTTTTCGTTCTTTATAAAATTTCAAATTTTCAGCAGTAGTCATTTCAACTTTAAGCTGCGGAAAACAAAAATAAAATCAGTACTTTTAATATATTTCAGAAACAAACGTATTTAATATGTAATGTACAACCGAAATGAGTGACGGATGAAAATCCGTGCATTTCTGTTTCAAAAGAGCAAATGTTAAACACATACAACTTTGTAATTTATTGTTTAGCAAGCACAATACAAATATTCCCATTGTTTTCAATATTTAATGAACAAATTGCTAAAATTTAGTTGTAATTTTAGTAGAATTGGGACGTACCATTTACCATAATGGATCATAATACATTCATAATAGGCAGCTTCGCTCATCGAGCGAGAAACTCTGACGTAGCACAAAAAAACAGCCAGTAGAAAAAGAATCCGAGAAACTTTTCGGATCATTTAGCTGCACATTTTCGCTTCGCCGCGGATAACGTTACCCACGTCATGTTTCTCGGATTCCGATGCAAATAAAAATTCTGTCCGAACCATGGCCAAAACCATTACATAATGTAACATTCGATTCGATGGTCACGCGAGCGTGTCACGGGCTCCCCTGTTTCTACACTTACCAACGTTATCGTTTACGACGCATATGATGCGTACGCTTATTCGCGATAACGCCGTGCCTGAAATAGAGGATCTTTCGAAAACGTTTGGCGCCACACGCCGGATATTACGTGCCGATTCAACTGTGTTATAACATCGCGGATTTCGTACTTTTAGTCATCAATTCCCGAAACGACATGCAATCTCGTTGCGACCGGCGGAAACACGCCGATGGAAAAACAAGATTTTAATCTTTCAAATACGCGAGATATTCATAAGCGTGTAATGTCGTGTGCTACGTCAAAGATGAATGCCGCCGTCCCCAATCAGGCCGCGGGACCAAACCGTATATACTAAATTAATCCTCGCGCACGAGAAGAAATGAGATCTCGCTGGTAAAAGTTGAAATCTTCTTTCATGCAAAATTTTTTGTCATTAAGGGTAAACGCGCAAAGGGTTGAACGCAAATACGCACTCCTACGCTCGCAAACCGGACACATGTATATAAGTTGCATTAGGAAAATTCGTCTGCGATATCTATGACTTAATACTACGTTGCATGCTGCAGCGCGCAGCGTGCGGCGTTTCGCGAAGCGACGCGGGTGTTAGTACTATTCCTAATTACATTTCGCGACATATGGCCTCTCACGTGTCGACACGAAAGGAACTCTGTACGTTAGACAAATGACAAAAATAAACGTACTGGAGGCAGGATGGTAAGGGAGAAAAAAAAGAGAGAGAGGGAGCGAGAGAGAGAAAGGATGGAAGAGAGAGGGAGATTTTCTTCCTTTTTTTTTTATTCTCTTATGTGTAATTGCACGCGAAACGGCGCCGTAACACGTGGGACAAGAAGAAGAGTAATGGAGCGTTTGTGTCGCCGTTTTTACAGGCTTGACTCGTACACATAGCTCGTAAACAAAAAGGACAGCGAGACGAAAAAACGAGGCGGACTAGCGAGCGTTGTAAAAGGTACGCCCGCATCGTGACGTCAACCTTAAGCTCCCTTACCGAATGCCGGCGGAGTGACACGGGGAAAAAAAACACGTTTTTGGTACACGTAGCGCGATATCGCGGGTCTGAATTTCTGATTAAATCGCGTCACCAGCAAGACAGAAATATTCGGATGCGCGGAGCGGTGCAAAAATTACGCGCCGATTTATTCGAGGAATGAAAAAATGGTACATCGCGATTGCCCTGCGAGAGAGAGAAGCGTTCGCGTAACAGAAAAAAATAATTCGTAAACGATAATCCAGTAATATGCAAATTAAAATTTCTCGTTTATTACCCTATACGTATTAATTAATCGTGTTCAAAATTCAAACGTAAATCTGCAACGCATTATGTGCGTATATTCGTTATTAAACGCAAAATTTACTCTACAGTTGTCGTGCTTCTCGTACAAAAGCGATTTGCGCTAAATTATTATGCGAACGTCGGAAATTTTGTAGCATTCAGCTTAGACCTATTTGCATCAACATCGATCGTTATAATCCGATTATGATCATCTGTTTATATTCTATATACAGAATTATGTATCCGTGTAACATATATAAAAATAAATAAATCGAGCTGTTGAATCTGATTGAACTAATCCGAATTGTTTCGATCCAATTCAGCACTAATCGATATTATAATTATAATATTTTTTCCTGCGTATATAATACAAAACACACGTACATAAAAGCGTGCATTTGAAAAATATGCCATTTCTTTTGCAATCGTATTTTAAACGATATGCACATATTGATATTATTTTCCAGGCCTTCTTTATGCGTCGCTTGAGCGGATTGTCGATAAGCCTATCGACGTGCAACAGGTGTATTCTTCTTCGTTTCTTGCGAAAGATGATACCGCGAAGAAAGTTCAGCGGTAACATATTTTTGATAACGGTGAGATTCAAACACACACTCCGAATTTGTACCGCCGGCAGGTATTATATAAACAGAGAGAAAATAATTAAATATATTTAGCAATTTTTTATTCAGTATTACGCATAAACGCGCTTGAAAGCAAAGCTAGTGCATTACTTCTGACGCGTTTACCTTTGTTTCGAAATAACCCTTATCTTTCTTGAACATTTGTACTGTTTATATGAAAATTAAAGGCAACTGAAAATTGTTACATAATCTCGAAAAACTATATTTTGATGTTTTCTGAGTGAATATATTTCATAAATAAAATATATTGTGTATTTCGTAGTTCGTACCTTGTCGAAGCGAGACAAAGGATATCTGTCTCTAGGCGGTTCGGTAACTCTATCAAGCAACAGGTATTGCATTCTTTTTCCTTCTCGCTTAAATCGTATTTGGTAAATCGAGTGAACGTGCGACGATCGATGATTCATATTTTGCGAATGCAACGTTTTTAAAACAAAAAAAAAGGGCAACGGTTCAGCCGACGAAAATCGCTGGACGTTTATGGGTGCATTAGTTACCAGCATCGAAAAAAAGGCGTTCTATTTCACGTCATTTCAAAATCATAGAAAATGTTATTAGTACGATTGTGTGTACGTGCGCCGCATGGCAGGTTTTAATTCACGTATTAATGGAACTGAATGAGAAATGCCGGAAGTAATTCCGCACAGCATAGGACTTGAACGCACCCAGAAAACGCTTTAAATCGTGGTTAAATATTCCATTATCCATCCATCAGCGATCATTCTCATTCCGATCCGACGATTCGATAACAAATGCATTCACGCGTACCGTCAATACAGACGTCGAAGTTTTACGCTCTATAACCGGTGTTTGTATGAAGTATTAGCGCGCACGCGTTGTTGATCGATATATATATGCGCATAATTTAGCTGTCGAACGGCGCAGCAGATTTTATGGGCCGCGTAAAGTTCCACGATGGAAGGTTAAAAGCGTTCCATCCAATTTTTAGGCATCGATCGAAACGCGTGACTTATGCATTTGCCATAACAAAAGATGTAATAGCGCATATTTACGACGCTCTACAAAGTATCCAAAAAAATCGTAAATACAATTCCAATAAGTTATTGTGCGTGTTTATATAGGTTCAAAATTAGTTAAATAAAGCTACGTACAATAATTTTAAAACCATTTACGTTTAGAATTAAGTATCAAATCTATCTGATAACTATTAGGGTTTTCAATTCTACAATGGATTTAAATATTTATATATAGATTTAGGGAGTTGCGCTATTTTACTTCGAAAAGTAAGATTTGCCCTTGATGCTTGATTTAATAGGCTTTAGGCTGACACTAAGTCTTGACGATTAGCTACACGGAAGGGCGGAGTTTAGAAACAAAGTTGAGTCCTTTGGGATAGTAAAGGATTTCCCAGGACTTTGGTCGTTTCATGGTATCAGCTCCGTTGATCGAAGATTGTTTAAACTCTCAACTCCGCACCTTGTCTTTACAATCGGCTTTCTAGGCGTGAGAATATCACACAAAAGGTATTTAATATTCGCAAAACCATATGCTATTATTTCTAATATCAATTACGTGAGAAGAGTTGAGAATTATTTTTCTTACCCTACTCCCGGTTTTAAACAAAAGTTGACTGAGTAGATATATTTATCTTTGGTACACATTATCTTTCAGTTATTATCTTTTTTATATAGTTTTGCTATACGTTTGTCTGTTATATCATTGTTGCGCAAGCAAACGCAAAACATAATCAGAAATAGTAATCGTAGGAGAAGAATGGATAATTAATTTCACAGCAAGCTGCGTAATAAAACGGATTATTATTATGTAATATAACGGCCTGATTAACGGGCGTTATTAAGTAGCGTTCTGTTAATACACATTTGCAAAACAGTAATGGCAACGCGTTACGGATAATTAAATTTCGCAAAAACATAGCCGTGAGATATTCCTACGTTTCTCGAATTTGCACACCGGGATACGCGTCGTTTCAACACGATGTGACGATCCGCAGGAAACCAAATATTACGCGAGAGATAAAGAAAGTGACGATTGGGAAATGTATTTGGTGAAATGCAAGTGCAAAACGTGAAACGTTGTAGAAACGATCCGGAGCTTCAATGTATTTCGTACTGAACTGGGTAATATTGATTGCTTATCGAATGACACTATAACAATCACACAAATATTCATACGATGATAATAATTGCACCTTTGAAATACATTGCATGAGCATATACGTCTACATGTGTCTGCTTTTTTTACACTTAGCACATTATTGTTAAAACGATCAAAGAATATATGTATCAAGCTTTGTTATAAAATCATTAAGATTATCAATATACGTAATATAATAATAAGTAATAATTTTTATGAACTTTATCAAAATGTTCCTCAATCAAAATATACTTTTGCAGTAAATATATACATAAACGCGTGTAGAAGCTCGTTTTAAAAGGCTATTTCTGCAAAGGGCTGGTGTTTCAGAATTCCACGAAATCGGGAGAACAATGCGGGACTGCCATTAACGGCATAAACTGCTCGTCAAACGGCGTTATCGAGATAACTACAGGTAGGAATTGGAACGAAACTGCATTTGCAAGGAATGCGCGAAAACATACACCGTTCGTAGCGTCCGGCGAGCCATAAATGCGGGAATACCAAAGTTATTAGATACAAAGCGCGTCGAAATTGCACAACTTTTAAGAACGGGCAAGAAGTATAATTAAATTTCATTTGGTTCTCCTGCACCTGAACGTATCATCGTCATTTATTGGCGTATGGAACCACGTGCAACGAAAGCGTAATACGAAAATTCCCGTCTCGCGGAAAATGAGAGAGAATTTTCAGGATGCAAACGCAAAGAAACGATTTTGTTTGTCGTTCACGCGAATACGCTCCGGAGGAATAATATTTTCGCGGTCGTTTCTCCGGGGCGTGCGCGAACAGTACCTACATCGGCAACGCACGCTCGTGCCTTGTGAGTCGTTTGAACAAAAGCCATTTAAATAAAATGGTTCTAATGCAAGCCATCTGTCTTTGGAGAAGAGCTTTTATCCTCCTTTTCGTTCAGTTTCTGCGCGACCCTGTTTCGCAGAATAAAAGCTCATGACACGCATTGCACATTTAGTTCCGTTTTATGCAGCCAGAGACTTGACGTTGCTAAATCGTCCAATCTGCACGACGTTATTTAGAGACTTCCTGCACGAAACTACTTAATTAAAGTCTTCCTTAAAGGATGCTTTGCGTGTACGCGGGGTTTCTGGATTAAGGCACGGTCGATGCCATGCGATCAATCTCTTTAGGACTTTCTGTCTGTTTCGCTATTTTACTAATTAAAAATTTATGGTTAATTAGCCAAGCAAAATTCGAGGTTTCTTGCCCGAGGCAAAGTTAATGACAACAATTATTAAATCATTATCCTATATATACAAGTATTACATTATAGATCTTTCTTTTTTTTCCACACAAAATGTAGAATACATCAGTTTGAGGAAGGAGCGAATTAGATATTTCTTTCTTCTACATAATATTAAGATAATCATTGAAATAACATTTCATTCGGTGCACGGTCGATTGTATAAAATTTGAAGTATAACTATAGTTAAAATCATTTGCTGCAGTCATAACAGCCAGGTGAGTTAACGGATGAAATTACCGAGAACTAAATACCACGAGACACACCCAGCTCGCAATTGTAGAAATTTCTCGGAATTCATTATCGTTTTAATAACACGTTTACGGACCTTCATACCCGACACGTGTTGTTAATTTTTCTGAAATGCTAATGATCTTAATTTAAAGCCTTGGACAACTGTAATTTTACATTACCGAGCTGCATAACCAATTGAAAAGATATTAAATATTATGTTAAAAATCGTCTCACCGGAAAGAATATAATATTTCCACGAACACTGCAGATAAAAAAAACTCCGACCATACTTGTCATTAAAACTCGCTTAATTAACGATAATTTAATGAAATATAAAATTTTAACTTGTTAAGGAAAATGTTTCTAAACAGATAAAAATAATTCTGCGAGATTCCTTGATAACTGAACAGAATAATTGAAGTTTAATTTTTTCCTAGTACATAGATCGTTTCTGGCTGACGCACTCATGCGTATCTTCGTGTGTTGGGGCGCGCTAAGCTAAAAGCACGACTACTAGCAGGTGGCTACGCCCGGTAGTATCTAGTACCTGAGGATAATGCGGGGAAGGCATGCTTAATATTAACAGGATGCTATAGAGACCGCGCGTGTTGTTCCTACGTAATTTCCTCCTAAACGTACTAAGGGATGCCCATGCATATTTCAGAACAGCAGATAGCACGAATGCGTATCCTTGTGCGAGCGTGTTGTATACAGGGTGCCCCGAGTTTTGCCGCATTTTCCACCACTTAGGCCTCCTTTCCCCCAATTTAAAGTTCTGTATACCTTAAAATATACGTCGTCATATTTTCTGGTTCACGAATTATTAAGAGATTTACAGAATTTTCCGAACTCAATTTAGATATAGCAAATACGACAGCAAAAATGTTATTTTATTTAGTGTCAAATAAGCAACATTAAATCTAAACTCAGGAACTTAATATAAGTTACAGAGATAATCGAGATATTGCCCAATATCTAAATTGCTAAATACAGAATGCAGGATGATTCGGTAAGAGAAAGTACGGATAATCTCGGCACACCCTGTAAATGTGCAATACCACGACGTAATTAGACGACGTCGATATTGCGAGTAGACGCTTTGCTAATCACCACGAACCGTCTGATATTGTCATTTATTCAGGCCGGAATCAGAATTCTGCATTCCATACCTTGTGTATTTACATGTCTCTCCTTGTCGCAAACGCAATTGTTTTGTTCGTGATAAGTGTTGACGGTTGACAACATGATGGTAATTGATTATTAGAATGCTTGAGCATTGCTGTATGTACGAAAAGATCGTTTTGGTTTAAACAAAGAGTCACCAAATCGAAACATTTCATGTGCAAAGTTCGATTAAGCCAATATAAAAAATTTATAACTCTAAATAAAAATATAATAATATAAAGAATCAATATACAAAATTTTAATGTCATATAAAATTTATTTAAAAAATTATTTATTATATGTGATATAAAATTTATTTAAAATTTATTTATTATTATATTAAATTAATTTAAATTACGCGCATTTATATATATGTATGCATGTTTCACGTGACTTTATGTAATTGATAAATACGGATAAAATTTTCAGTAGAATTTAATTATTACGGTACCTTTACCCTGAACTTCGAAATACTAAATACAGCGTTATTATGTATCATTATCTCTCTGAAAGCGTTTTACTGTAATGCATATAAATTCACATTAATTCCTATACAAGTAAAATCAGATATTAATTAATTGAGCGCCGCGAATTAGTATTAAAAACTGACCCGTTCGAATTACATTATTAATATACGATTCGCAAGACGAGTTCGCGAGAATCAGTCAGCGGAATACAGATTTTCACGTAAAACTCCAATATACGGAATAATGCACCTACGTACACTACTGCATGCCGCGGTTGCAGCTGCAGCCAGTCGTAAGGAAACTGGCACACGTGTTCCGCGATGTTTCTGGCGTGCGGACTTATTTCACTATTTTATTAGATTAAATATTCACGAGGAAACGCTAGAGCAACAACGGCGAGCCGTAGAAAAACGCAGTGAAATACGGCGGGGGCCTCCGGCTACGAGGGTGCGGCGTTATCGTGTAAGGAATACAGGTCATTGTTGCATCTTTAATACGTTGTACAAAAGCGGCGCATGAATAAGTTGAACTTCGTCGCTTCAACGTGAAACCACAGCAGCGCGCAGCGTGGCGTTTTTATCGCCGGCATTTCTCTTTCGAATGCATCACGCGCATCGACGAGTGCACCTTGACTGGAAGTTTTCTATACATATGCGGATAACCTTCGAATAACACAATACCTGAATTGCACGGAGTCTCAAATAGCACGGTAAAAAATTGTAACAACTTTACCTTTTAAATTTTTTTTTTTTAATAATTTCTTGGAACCAAATGTCCAATTTTATACAAATCTAGAATCGGTTTTCATAATAACATGCAATGTGATCTCCAAAATTGTATGAATTCTAAGTCTCGAATAACACAGTTTTCAGTAACATCGATTGTTTGCCTTACATTTAATGTTTTCGAACATTGAAGTTTGAATAGTTTCGAAATAGAACGCATATATCTTCCAACTGTATATTAGCTAATCACACGTTCGAATGAATGTGTCTTGTGACTTTTATGTAAAGCACGAGTTTTCTTGTAAGATTGAAATATTCATAATTTCACTATTTAAATTCATGATTTCCAGAATTTTTATACAAAGCAATATAATTTTAAAATAACCATAAATTTTGCATTAATTCTATAACTTTATAGTAGCATTTTCATAGTGATTATATAATCAAATTAATAAAACTTCCAAGTTCTCTATATAGAAGAATAAAAACAATTATTCCGCTTTATTGAATCTATTAATATTCATTTCTATATAATATAACGGAAGTATATATTAAAAATAAAAAATAGTAGTCATGCGGATTACTGCAGTAATCTTGATGGTTTTGATAATCTTAGAAAAAATATGGCGCTTACATCGAGATTTTTGTAATTTAGCCTTGTCTTGATTTAGTAAAATATTACACCGCTAACAACCTCTAATGAATGAAAACAAACGGCAGACACACATGCAATGCTTCACAGTTGACACGCATTTGCTATATAATAACACCCTACAAATTTTGTTATAAATGGTGCATGCGTGGCCGTCCGTATCGCAATAACAAAGTAACAAATGTTTCAATGAAAATTGACGTTCGTTACTTGGCTTAATATATCTGCGCACGTGACGACGTGTACTGCGCCGCCGAATACCGTATTGCGCGAAGTCATTTTTTTTCGCATTCGCGAAATTAACTTGACGCGATTTATTTGAAAGCGCAATTAATCTTATCAAATCTAACGCAAACAATTCACTACCATTTTGTGATGGAGATGCAAATTTGACTTGGTCTACGAAGTTTCCAATTTACTCGAATTATGCAAGACAGAAGAAATGAAAAAAAAAGAGTTGTTTACGAAACTCTGCATCTTCAAAGCTGTACTCATAAAAATCAAATTGTCATTAATTCGGCATTATTTGCGCAATGTGATCTTATATATGAGATTTCCTCATAAATAATTTTGTTTAATGATAAGAATCATCTCTGAAATGAAGGAGAATAAAATGGGGCAAAAAAGCAAATTATACGAAGCGAATTGTGCCGCTTTATTTACTGCTAGCATAATCATGATGATGGCCTACGTTAGTCATTAAGGAGTAAACATCTTATTAAGGGTTTCGTCCCGGCACGCTACGCTTCCGCCCTAAATTTAATGGCGGCGGAACGAAATGGCTTTTCAGGCCATTTCGCTAAAGCTCGTTATCTCGTTAACAATCGGTGCGCCTATTCCTGTATTTCGGGCTTTGTCAGAGCTGCATCTTATCACGATGCCACGAGAAGGAGATCAAGATATACTGCAGTAATTACTTCACAGATCTTGAATCCCTTAGATTAGAAAATTAGAGATTTTTATATGAGCTATGCACGCGCATTACCCGGAGAATATCGCAAGTCCATTTTTATATTTTATCTATGAAACTTCAATTCCCTAAACACATAAATCGTTTTATTTTCCGTAACAAATATTATTGTAATTTATGCTAAAAATTTATGCCACGATTGCTTTCAGATCCAGTTTGATAAATTTGCTTTTAAAATATTTTTCTGTATATATATATCTGGAACATACATAAAGTGCAGTCAATACTGTCGGACAGAGATATATCTCTTTTTCAGCCCTACGAATATGGCGGACATGCACATATAAAGTAACTCTCTGTATCCTAAAAAAAAGGGCAAAGATACATATCTCCCTCTTCTTAGATGTACGAGAGAGACAGATACATTTCTGTCGCAGCTACAAATTTCTCTTGTGTTTATAATGCATTAATATTACAATCATTCTCGTTATTTCCGACATTGATAAATTTCTGTGCGCCGTTCTAACGGGGTGATTTATCTTGGAATACACGTGGGCGGTTTGTGATTTTCGCGACGGCGCGCGGCGCGGCCTGCGTATCCGGGTGCATGGTGCAGAATAGCGCATGAATATCGCTTACGTCTTATTTCCGAAAGACCCAAGATTTGGTGCCGCGAAAGCAGGAATTGGGCGAGGTCGAATGATGCTAGGACGCGAAAGAAAGAGGCGCTTAAAAGGGGGCAGCCGCGAGATAATCAGAGAAAAAACGGGAAAGCAAGGGAGGGCCTGGTGAGAGAATGCAAGCCTCACCTGTACTTTCGCCACCACGTAGCTTCTGCTCGGGCCTCTCGACCCTCTCCTCACTCTGCTGAGGTGGTCTCTCTGTCCTTTTCGGATAGTAGGGGTTGTACGACGAGGGCCACACGGTGGTCAGCCTTTTTGCTGGCGGTGGCGTGCTCGGTCGTCCTGAAAATAGATTAGGACCTTTCTCATCTAACCCAGGCACTCTCCTGTTTGCTTCCTTTTTTTTACACCCGCCAATAATCCAGTACGTCTCCTCTCTTTCTCTTTTTTCCCCCGTGCTCCACGTTTCTGCGCTTGATTTTATCGCGTATGTGAAATATTATGCGCACTATTCTACACCATACAAGGCCGCAGCAGCAAAATTACGCGAGATGATAAAAATTCAACAGATACGGAAACGCGTGGACATATTCGGTATTGCATAGTGAACACATAGGGACACATGAATCAGCTTCAAACTTTAGACCGGCTTATAAGCTTATAAAAATCATTCTATTCATCTGTATCTATTCATATAACATATTTATTCTTAAATATATTGTGTTATTAAAATATATATACTCTTATATATACGTGATGTTAAATAATAAATATAAAAACTTTGAAAATAAGTATATAAATTGGAACTGAACTATTAATCTAACAATTATATTAATATTTAACTACAAAATTCTAATTAAATATTTCTTCTTTCTACTACACATTTATAATAGAATAAAGGAATAAGAGAACTTTTCTGTATTTGTAGTTGCCTTTATTTTTACTATATAGCAGCTACGTTCCAAGCTGCTCCGTCATTCCGAACAAGCGAAATATAATTTAGATAGATGTGACAGAAAGCATACGCGCGCGAGAATGTGGTGGGCGTAGGTTTGATGAATTCTACGAGCTTCTTTGAAATCGAGCCAAGTTCAACTTGTTGCGTTCGATGCCGACGGACGTTCCATTGAACAAAATGCCTTTTCACGAGAGAATCTTGCGGCGAAAAAAAAAAGAAGTCGTGAAAAGTGCCTGCAATACTCTACAAAGCGTCTACTTTGAATTTTAATCGGTTACCATTTAACCGCTAATTTTATTTGATCTAAATACACGCAATTCTTATGATTTTGAACAATAATTTATGTTTTTAAGTAGATCAACTTTTTTTTATTTTTAATGTTGACAATTATAATTATCTCGATAAGTTGCTATTTCTTAAGTGACTTTTAAGAAAATAAAGAAAGAACGATTGCTTCATCTACTTCATGGAGTAAAGTGAAATCCGTCGGAAAAATTACAATCTAATGACATATAACAATATAACATTGAGATATTTTTTAATTACATTTTTAAATATCAACATAATATTGTTAGAAGTAATAATTATTTGATTAACAGACATAATAATTATCTAATAATTACAAAGCGACCATTACAAATTAAGACAAGGCTTGTTAATTCATTTCGGTTATAATTAGTCTGCTAAATAAGTTCCTCAACAGCAGGATCGCATAATGTTTAACAAAGACTTCTTCCCACAAGACAATGCGTCTGCCACGTCTAATTCGATTATATTGTCAGCAATATAAGATTATACTCGGCGCGCCAGCGCCTTATCTTTGTAAATATGAAAGTGCATCCCGGGAGAGTCGCATCCTTCGCTAGTGGTAGATTGAAACTTTACTTACACGATAATCCTGTACAATGCGTATCAACCCGAAGTGTAATTCAACTTGATATTCGCCACGGGGCCTGTATACTTCTACTGCACGGAGACCCGTTCTCTGCGACTTAGGTAGCTAGATGCTTTGACGCTTATTTCGTTCCTCATAATCGTGAAGATTATTCAAACTATCATCATTCGCGGTCCCGCGTGTGTCGTTCGTCGATGTGATCTCGAAAACTATGTCGCGAAGTAATTCGAAGTATATGAATTATACCGATGCGACTCCAACTGTTCGAAAAACCGCTCGTTTTATCTTTAGGTTTTATCTGAAATTGTTACAGAAATATCAATTTTATATTTTTTTTTCTGAAATAATAATATAAACTATCGAATAAAAATTTTAAGTAGCAAAATTAAAGAGGAAATAATAATTAAATACCTTTGGTTTTACACTCGAAACTGTGGCAATTTTGGCTATGTAGTGATACAAAAAATTTTAGAACGTATAGCTAAAAAAATTTAATAGATATAGATACTAAAAAAAATATTTAAACGTACGGCGCGTACGACCGTTTCTTAATTAATTATTAACCGAGTCATGATCCCGTTATGATAACAATCAAGTAAATAGAAAATGTGGCAATATACAAGATCTTTGTGCCTAATAATATTTTTCGCGTGAATTTATGTACATATTTCGTTTCGCAATTAATTCTCTCGATTTCTTTTAATTAATTCTCTTGAGCTCTGCATCTGCCTATCTTAAATCGCTTGCACTCGACTGAGTTCTGCGTTCTACTGCTTGACGGTTAGACTGATAATGTACTCTCTCCATGTGCATTCCTATCTCTCTCTCTCTCTCTCTCTCCCTCTCTCTGTCTCCACCTTTTCCGACAGTTCTCTCCTTCTTTGTTCGTTAAGCCCCACAGTCTTTCTGGTTTGCAAATAAGCGACCCTTTAACCCACCCAGCCTCTAACTTGGGCACTAAAAAGTTTTCGAATAAAAGTTTAAATACGCCCCGGACAAACTTCGCCTCTCGCAGCTTCTCCGCGACCCCGTAACAATATGGCAGCTTCTGGGTCACCTGCTGCGAAAAACACGTGGACGCATCTTTATATTTACGCCTACGTACTGCCACGGCAAATAGGTACACTCGTTAACATTCTCTTTTCTACCGGCAAAATCACAACAGGGCTCGTATTTCATACGGCCTAGCCTCCTTTTGTTATCCTTTCGTGCGTCGCGGGCTTTCTTAGTAAGTTTCGAAATAACTCGTTGAAAATTTAAGAGTCTCTCGCGGCATCTCCTCCAAAGTGCCGCGGCGAGCGTCAAGAAGAATTTGTTTCGCGAGGACAGAAAACAGGCGAGAAAAAGAGAAAATAGGCAGAGGAAGGCGGGGAAACAGATTCGCGACAACGCAGTTGAGAAAAGTAAAATGGTATTATTAATAATTTTGATCCTCGATTTATCAAAGTCCCAGAGTTGCACATTTTTCTGTACCTTTTCGAGAAATGACATCACTCTCGAAGTACTTTTAAAAGAATCACATTCTTTTCAATAGAGAATCCTTTACGAAATGTAGTTTAAAGCGTAATTACTTGGCAGTTGCTTTACAACTCTTAGATAGATATTCTTTTTATTTATATTCTACCTATTTTGAGCTTAAAGATTTATACTGGAATAACAAAAAGTTTGTAACAAGGCTAGCTTTAATTAAGACTTTCACTTCGTAACATCGCTCAACAGAATTTGATCTGTAGTCTTAATGAACGAATCGAATCTGATAAACCAGATAAACGAATAAGTTTTTCATGACTTTTCCATGAATATAAAATCGAAAGAAAAGAATTTGAGACAGAATCTGTAAATAATTTCATTCTTTTCAATTAAATATACACCTAAATAAGATATCCATATATAAGACAGATTTTATAAAGATTTATGTTTAAAAACTTGACAAAAAATATTTTATCAAAATATAAAAATAAAATGTTCTAAGTAATATAAGTATATTAATTATTAATTGAAACGTTCAAGAATGTGAGATAATTTCATAAGTCATACTTTAAATCGTACTTAATCATAAGATATATTCATAAATTATGAACTTATCACGTTTTTTCTGTTTAATGATAATCATTATTTCAAGTGTTTTATCATTAAAGAGAACAAAAGTGAAAAATTTATATGATACGTTTTAGATATAATTTTACATCTTATGTCTGTGCCATTAAATTCTCATGCGATATAAATGCACATTTATATATGACATTTACATATAGAAATAATATTCACATTTGTTTTGCACCGTCTTATTTAATACACTTTGTGCTGCAATAATCTAAAAGTAGAATTTCTTCTCCTGCTTGTTACTAATTATTTCTGGATATGCTATGCCAACATTTTTAGTCCATGTAATAATTGATCGTATTTTTCGCGCGATAGTCTTTTCATATCAGATATTGCATATCAGATGCGACGTAGCGTACAGTCTAATTCCAGAAATAATTTTAGCCTCCTTTAATTAATTACGATCGACGGAATCAATAGATGTCTTGTAACGCAACTGACATGTAGGAATTATTGAACGTCGTATGTATTCTCGATGAACTAACGCCAATGTTTTTTGTTACGAGACTCAATTAATCTGAGAGCAAGAGATAAGGTAATTTAGTAACATTTGACATTCAAACAAGGTTACTTCATCATGATGCAGACGTATCATTATTAATTTACATTAAAGTCAAGGTTTTAACGAAAATTAAAAGGAAAACTTTTCTTTTTACTTATTTCCAGTATACAAAGAGAAGATGTAGATTACAACGCTCAGCATTAAATTTGACAAAAATTTTCAGTAATATTTTTTTTTATTAAATTGCCGCGATATTTTAATTCGCTTTCTTTAAAACACAAAAGTATATTCACGCATATATTTAAATTATGTTAAAAAAATTATAAAATTGAAAATTATAACAAATTGTGCCGTGATCTCGATACATATATAAATATCATTATTTAATTGTTTAATGTAATCAGAAAACGGAATATGTTAAAAATGATGATACTCGTTAACAAAAATGTTTTCCATTGGAGACTGCGATTCGGGTCGCAAATGAAAATTGTGTACCTAACAGACCGTTCAAATGCTTTTTGGGAAATTAGATTCCTAGTATAATTTCGCAATCTCCTCTTTTTTGAGAACGGCACTCCTATCTAGTAAGTATCTAGATCGTGCCACCGCCAACAATGCAATCTCAGTCTGTGCTGTGTGCATACTGTGCATCCCTGCACCTAGTATCTCGCAGCGACGTCAGTAATTGAATTTTAAATGCGCTTAATTAGGTCACTGGTTAAGCCACCGATGTAATAACGCAATATAAAATTAAAATCTGCATTCTCTGATTTGAACAAACTAGAAGGGTAAATCTTGATTTATGCCACGCGCCGCGAACGTAATGAAAATCTTGACATAGATCAACATCATTTTTCATAATATCAAATTAGTTGTGTACGCCGTTTGATTTACTGGAAAATGTGATAAACGATTATACATGTTTTACACTTTTCGTAAAGAATTCATTGAGATTCCTTTAATATTTTCACTCCTCCCTTGTACTTCGTCTTTCATGCAAAATTACTTTTTCGCTGGATCGAATATTCTCCTCATCGCCTTCTCCCATCTCGGATGACTTTTGATATGTCGTCGCGTGCATCCTGCATTTCGAATCGCAGATCGTTCCGTAAATGGCGTAATCTTATCTGGGCAGATAAGACGAACGGCAGTCCCATTGGAAACTGCTAGGCATTTAACGTCGTGTTCGTGAGTTATTGCATACCTCGACTAGGTCATTAATAACCCGGTAGTATTAAGATTGATTCGGAGACACGAGAGAGAGAGAGAGAGAGAGAGAGAGAGAGAGAGAGAGAGAGAGAGAGAGAGAGAGAGAGAAACGCGACGCGTCCCTTGCCGATTTCGCCAAAGTTTCTCGTAATATTTAATCAGTAGTCGAGGCCATACATTATGATGAAGGCGTTGTCTCGTCTCGCTCGTGAAGTATATGCATCTACGGCTGAGTCGTTAATACGATAAATTGCATTAGCCGAGGGAGGAAAATGGGAAACTTCGGAGTTACGACGACGCCTTCTACTCGCGCGGTGAGACATCTCCATCGAAAGAACGTTTTCGATTACCATTATTTGCACGTACGATCGCGCCGGTTCGCCTCGGTTCGCAAAGAAATCGCGCGTCGGACTTACGCCTCCGACGCTCGTAAATCTCGGTTACGATCTTCCAGCTTTTACGATCGTCGGGTCGCGAGAAAATTCAACCGTGGCGACATCAATATCGGGAGCGAAGCAACACTTCCGCGCTTCCTGCGCGAAAATTCGCGAATAACAGTTATTCATTAGAACGGTCAGTTTCTCCCCCTAGGCGCTTCGAAATAATGATAATCCACCTACCTAGCGGCCGGCGGTGCCGGTACGGTAAAATTGCGAAGCTTAATGGCGGTAATACCGTCGTGGCCGAGCCTTGTATGGCGTTAATAATGCAGTATATTGAGATTGGTTTCGCGAAGCTGAGGAGGGGGAGGGCTCGGAGAACACCGAGGCAGCCAGAACCACAGGGACCTGACCTAGGCATCTGCCCAAGTTATTCGCCCCGCTTTAATAATACATGGACGCGCCAATGCGCGGACTCTGGGAGCCTAATATAAAGACTAACTCCGCAAACATTGTACTTTATTCGGACGATGCGAAACACCCGAGCAATTTCCCCTCGAAAAACATCCCCTCTCACTTGACTAAAGTCCCTTATTTGTTCGTGCTCGGTTAAATAATTTTTTAGAAATTTTGGAAAATGTTGCGAACACTTTGAAGTTCTCTCGACGCTGTCGATGTCGAGGCTCAAAGATACAAATTATTATTTACCCGCAAAAGACGAGTGATATATTGCCTTAATTTAGATTGTCCCTTTCGCACTTTGTCCCCCTAATTTAACATTATTTTCTTTCTTCGAGTGAGACGCACCCCTACGGCACCGCTTTTCCGTTCGCGATTGAATACGGTGAAGAAAGTGAGAAAGCACTTTGAGATTCTACGATTTGGGAATAAAATGTAGATAATGAGTTTGCCTTCGCGTGGAAATTGTTAGAAGATCGTCCGCCCGCAATATCGATTTTCGAGTCGTCGAAATGCATATATTCAATAAGATTCTCACCTTCATTGTTGGCGCTGCTCTTGATCTCCGTCGCCTTCGGTGCCGCCGATGGCTTCGGAATAGCTGAAATAAAAATCGTTCGTCTTTAATGACGTCGTATAACTTCTTAAATATCGGCCAATAAATTTAACTCGAACTCCGCCGCCTTATTCATATTTTAACCGGGGGTCATCTTATCTTCGAGCGGCGGGAATTGCACGGAAGAGGGAGGACACGCGGGGAGGGATATAAAGGCGAGGATGGCGCGAGACATTTCCTCTCTCGGCGATTTAACCCGTGCCGATTTACTGCTAACATCCGCCCGGCTTTAAATAAATCTTCGACTCGGGCGAAATTAAACAAAGGCTCGAGAATTCGCGATTTATGGAAGTCGTTTCACTTTTAAATTATTCACGTCGCGAAACCACGTCCGCGCCGCGCTATAATATCCCGTATAGCAAACACACCGCGGCGCGGCGTGGCGGGTAGATGCATAACGATAGCGGTCAGAAAAAAAATTGTTTGTCCGGGCACGAACGGGGGCTAGAAAGTGCACGTCAGCTTACGGTATAATCTGATGGATCCCTCCGTCTCGCCCAGCGAGTTTTTGCTAATGCACCGGTAGCTACCGAAGTCACTCGCTGTCAGGTTTCTGATGGTGAGTCTCATGTGCGCGCGGTAGCTGTTCTCCATGATATTCGTGGTGTACTTCTCGTTGGAGAGAATCATCTCGTCTCCCAGAAACCAGTAGCTCATGGCACGGGGATAAGCTTCTGTGTGACAGTCGATCGTTACGTTGGTGCCAGTTGGCGCACCGACAAGCTGATTCGGCACGAAGATCATTGGAGAAACTGGAACGTTAAAGAGAGATTTATTACACCCTGTCTCTTAGTTTTATTTATCGTTACATAATTTTAAATCGATTTTCTGTATTACAGTTCAGTGAGCGTGTTAAAATGTATACAAAAAAGATTGCTCGTTAAAATAGAATTTTAATCGATTTTAATCGTGGAGAAAATATGAACTATTATTTGTAGAAACAGAAGTAATAAACTGTATGCGAGTAACACGTAACTTTATAACAAGACGCAAGTTCTTTCGACGAACGTAATATAAAAAATTTTGCGATTTTATATGCTATTACATATGTACACAAAATATATTTTTAATAGAAAAATCGCGTATTAAAGCGTTTACATACGGTAAACGCTTAATTATCCATTATGTAGAATTGCTACGCGATAAAATTAAAGACCGCGCTGCGATGTAACATTGAGTTTTCCCGTAATGCCAGACACAACGTGACGGATCAAGTTTGTATTTTCCGGGATGGCGTTCCGCAAAATGCGCCACGGTCGGGAAACGAGTTGGGAACAAAGTCTATTATGGTTACAAGTCTAACGCCGGCGTTAAGGTTACGCAATGAAGAGTTAAGGCCGCACGAGACGACGTCGCTCTGCGCGATGTCGCAACGGTTCCGTCTTTATACCCTTCGTATTCCTCGTCCGGGCGGAGCGCGCCCGCGCGCCCCATTCCGGACGAACAATTTTCTAACTCAGCAACTAAACCAGAAACGGCTCCTTCTTCGTTTCGAATTAATCCAACGTCGGATGCGCGCTCGTATACGCCGCCGACGTTGGTGGCAGGCGTGCGCTTTGGTAACGGGTTAAATTAAAGTTGCAAACTCCGCCAGCGAGTTGTATGATACAATAAAGGAATAATAATGCGTTCATAGACGGGCGCCGGGTGTAAAACGACACCAGGTGCCGAGAGCTCGTTATATCTAACGAAGAGAATCATATTCAATGTGTTCCGGATTGATCCGATGATATCGTGATCCGTTTTTTCGATGCTTTCTTCGTCCGCCTTGGTCGACTGCAGCGACTTTTATTGGAGAAGAAAAAAAAATTGTCATCGATCGAAGCCTGTTCAATATTATCTGTTCAATGCACGAGATAATAAATGAGATAATGTAGATAATAAATTTAATAAATGCCTCTAATGAAACGAGATTCTCTCAATTAAGCCTTCCTAGCTCGCCACACTTTCCATCTGTGGACAACGCTGGGCAGAGATATATAGAAGCGCAACACACAGTTGTCTGAATACGGCAGATATAAACGTAATCGATGGTAGGAAATACGTAGAAGTGTGCATTAATTAAAGTCAATGGTGGCAATTTGTGGATTTGTGGTAAGCCGGAATGCAACGCCGCGAACTACGCTGATGTACAGGCATGGTCAGGTGATCATGACTCTACGAATGTGCATCGTTCATCGTGCATATCATCCCTCGTCATCCTGACCGGCGTTTTTTGTCATTATCAATTAGATGAAGAAAGGCATTGTATATTTCAGGTTTTGCGCGAAGAACACAAACACGCGTCTGTACCTTTATTAAAGATTAAATCTAATATACAATAAAATTTTTATGTGCAAACTAACTCAGCATTAAAATTGAGAGAAAAATTATAAAATCCGGTTTGAGAGAAAGAAAAGACTATGCGATTGTATTTTATGTCATAACGTGACATATAAGCTTTAATTCAATAGTCAAATATATATTTTTTATTGTAGACATTCTGAAGTATCTTTGTCGAAACTTGTTTAAAAATTAATGTCATTTCTATGCATTTTCAATCGAGACTTATTGCTCATAATTCATTACGATGATCAAAGTATTTTCGAAAATTAAATTATAATATTAAATATTTCTCTCGAACCTTTAACCTTATTGACAAGCGTAAAATTGTACATATAGCTTTACATCTCGCTTTACATAGTCCGTGGCCATTTATTATAGCCGTGTACTTCCTCTGTACTTCGAATGCATGCAACTTTAATAATCGATGTAAATAGCGCGCCGTCAATTACACGCTCTTATCGCGAAATCCCGTCGTGACTCAGCAGCATCGTACTCATAATTACACGGCCAATTGAAAAAGAAAGGATATCATGTTCTCATTGCAGTAGCGGGAGATGGTCCCGGCTCGCTTATCACGCTCGCGCACCAGCGGGAACAGCCGCGTGAATTGTCGCGTGTATACCCAGGCAGCAACGTAGGCAGAGTGAAAACGTAGGAAGTAAAAAAATCAACTCGCTAAATCGTGCATGTCTCATCAACATGCCTGATGAAGTAGGTTACTACTTGCAGAGATGGCACACGGAAGCTCCGGCGCGGCGCCCGGCGACGGCGGCGTGCATGCCAACCGAATTATGTCCCCGTATCCGCGTCGCGTTTTCCTCCACCCCCTCGCTCGCTATGCTTTATGCAGCGGCACAATTTTGCCCACGTTACAAGGTACACGGGCATGCTGAAAACGCGACATACGAGCCGTGTACTACACAACTGTCCGATTGTCAGCGAGAGTTCAGAAAGATCGTTGTGTGTCAACACGATGTCTTTTGTCGCTAAAATGAATATACAGGCCTGGAACGCGGTCGAGTTCAGCTTCAACTCTTCAACGAGAACTTGGAATCAATCTTTTAACATGTCGTTTATTTAGCTCGGGTTATTCCATAACACGGGATAACCCGAGCTAAATAAACGATTACAGATAGGAGAGCAATTCGCGAAATGAGTTCGAGTGGGAATTATTTTATTGTCTCACGCGGATTTCATTTCTGCATTGATTGTGTAATCGGACTAATGAACTGCAGTATAATAATTCGTATTATATATGTTAAAGCATGAATAATACTCAACGTATAAATTCCGTTTGTTATCTCTCGTTCATTACGCCGCTATTTATTTTATTTCATAATGGGCCAACATAGAAGACTGGGTAAGTAGTATTTATTGTTCGATTGGTTGGAATTTACGCAAGGTTTCCATCGAAGTACAACGGAGTGTTGCAGCAAATAGTTGTTAGACTATTCCGGAAGAGAACCTTGACGTCTTACATTGATGGAGCATTCTTTCCATTTTCTTCCTCTTTTTCTTACACAAATTATCTGTTTCTCAAAGTCTATGCATTCTTCTCGCGTTAAAAGAGATAAATACAAAATTAAGGTACGTAATTCGTTGCATCTGCAATAATCTTTTAATATTCAATTTTAATTGTAATTCTATAAGAAGAATAAAATCATGAATTGTTTAATATAACTATAAACGAACAAGAACAGAAATAGGCAAATGTAAAAGAACACCGTATGAGAATAAGTAATAAGCATACAACACTCCCTGTTTTAAAACTTAAGTAAAATCATAAATATTCATGTCGTATTTTTCATATAAATTATTATTGCCTCGTTTAATCGTACAAAATACACGCAGATTTGTTTATTAGCTATAAATTGCAAACACGCATAATAATTGTAAATTAAAAAATGAGTCGCGCGTGTGTAAGTTATAAGATTGTTTTTCAAAGAAAGAAAAAAGTTTAAGCCAAAGCAGCAGCACCGGCACAACTAATGCAATGCGAAACAATATGTCACCTAGCGTGTACCGTGTGTGGCAGTTAAAAAATTAATATACCATCATAGATTACTATCATTTTGCGGGTATATGCATACTATGTACAACGCTGACTAAGGTGGCGACAAAAAACCGTAACGTTGGTGCGCCATCGATCGTCCGGGGGTACACAAAGGAGAAAGCGAAAGAATTATGCCGTCAATCAGACAATCGCGTTGGAGAATTTTCCCACGACTCGCTCGTGTCATTACGTACGTTCAACTTTTCATAAGGCGGTGCCCCGCAAATCCCTACACGCGTACATTATACGTGTGACGCGCATCGCGAGGGGGACGCGCGCTATTCAGAGTGCACGTAGACGATCTCTGAAGCGTTCCGCTGCGACCCGGAACGCGCCGCATCCGCGCGCGGAAAACCGATGTTTTATCCCGCTCGTCTAAATAAAATATGTCCCCCGCCTCCTAAATATTCAAGAGATACCGCCCGGCCTCTGCGCCGTACGTATAACGTATACCGTTCCTTCTTCCCTCAACAACGATGCAGGCCCGCCCGCGCGCACGCACACCGACGTGCAGCAGCACGTGGATGCAGGCATACGAAGTGACACGAACGAATGAAACGCATAAAAGGGAAAAATGACCAGGGCCGACGGGACGGCTTGCGCGCGGCTTCCAGTATTTCCCCCGGGCTTTCCCGGCGGCGTTTTTCCCCTCTCCGACGCCCCCTCCCCGCGGATCCCCGCGAATGCTACCCTCCCGTGCCTCCTGTTGTCTGGTATACTGCACGTATTTGGCGCGGAGCACGTGCGCCGCTGCACAGCAACGTGTGCACGCGCACGTGTGCTCATGTTGTGCAATTCGTGAAATGAAATTTAAACAATACACGACCGACCCGCCGCGCCGCGCCGCGCGCCGTCGGATCGGAGATCGTACATAACAACGCGTTTAAAATTTATTCGATAAATCGTTGCTGGATATGTTCCAGCCAACCCTCGGCAGAGAACCCCTAATTTTCGCGTCGCCGCCTTGAGAAAGCTCGCGCCACGCTCGCGCTGGTATTTGCGATATTTTACACGTGAACAAGCTGGAAAATTAGGATACTTCATGAACATTTGGAGTTCACAATTGCAGCAGTTTGCCGCATCCAATTAACATAATTTATTACAGTAATTAAGTTCCTGCAACACTTGCAACATACCGTGTTCTACATTTTACGATATCGCCATCGCGTAACATCTTTTCAATTTTGTGTATTGTTGCATATAATCTTAACGTAAATTATATTACTATTTGTCAGCAACACATCGACGCCACTCTAATAGTTGCGTCATCAAATTTTAGTTTCAATTGGCAAATTATATTATTGCAAGACCTCACGCGCAATTTGACTAAACCCTTGAATTAAATATCCACGTCGTTAAGCGTTTATTGCGAACATCTAGCATGTAACGTTGTAAAATTATAATTATCGCATCACATCGTACCCCTCGATCGCTGACTGCATGCCATTCATCATGAATATGTATATACATATCTCACATTTGTTACGTACAAACGCAGTAATAATGTGCGGTATGCTTGCAACAAACTCACATTCGACATCCACGGTGATCCTCTTGCTGACCGTTGGCGGCACACCATTGGTCGCGATGCAGAGATAAGCGCCCATTTCGCTGCGTGTAATCCTCGTCAAGTTTAATTGCTCACCATCATACAGGGTCACTGAAACCAGAAGCGAGAATTGATTCAGCTTGGTCGAGGGCGCAAATATAGTTTACGGAAACGGGTAGGTATATGCCCTTCGCGTAAGCAACGTTTCATCCTTGTTATCTCGTGAGCGAAACGAGGAAGACAGTTATGCAAATAGTTTGGTTTGAAATTTAGCAACTCACAGCTTTGCGCGATGCACGGACAGCTCTTAACGTTTAGAGTTGAAATTTAACACGCGAAGATGAAATGCCTCGCGACAAATCGAGTATCAATGTTTAAGTTAACGACGTAACTGCTAAAAACTCACGTATTACGATTACGTAATGTAGTTGATTGCTCCAGTAAGGGATTTACGCTATAATAAGGTAATAAAGCAGTATAAAAGTTACAAGAAATCAGAATACGTTTTTGCCGCGTGATTTATGCCTTTGAATATACTTATGTTAGTCTATTATAAAAGTTTGCAGCGAGATTTATATTTTACAAGTAAGATTGTGGTAAAATTATATGAGAGTCACGAAACCGAAGAAATGCGGAGATTAAGTTAATACTAGGAGTTTCGCTCATTTTCGTCAAACTTATTCGGTTGCGTTAGGACTTTTCTTCCATTAAATTCTTTTTTCGTTAGACCGAGTTCGTGCAAAATCGCCATATGACTGTCGCAAATAGCTCACGGCTACACAAGTATTAGGACCCGACTCGCGTGATCAGGATTTTCGATGTCATTATCGGTGAAGATGTATGTATTGGCTTCTCGTGTCTATGTTACATCAAACGACGATTTACGAGGAAACTTCCGCTGGCTCTTTATTACGGGGGAAACAACTGGTAGAGGAGTTAATAGAGGACAGAGAAGAGAAGAAGCAAAACGATCGGCACTCCGTGACAAGAAATAGACGGTATGAAGCTACCGTTATTACCGTTATAGGACAAAAAATGAATCGTTTGCATCTCGAGAAATGCTAATAAAAGCAATTTACTTCGATATTACTGCGCTAGAAGTGCCACAAACAAAAATTTTTTATGTAAAATTTTTAATATGCGATACGTTTTTATAATAATAATAATTTTAAAAAATCAAAACAAAACGAGCGAGTTTTGCAGCTTGTAAATAAAAATTATAATAATGATCATATTTCATCTTCGCGCGACAAAAATTTGTTAAATTGACGCAATCGGTAAATCCGAGATTAGTAATGATATTCTGTCAACATAGGTGCTAATAGGTAAACTCTGAAATGATTTATGATATAAGTTTCATTCGAATCTCTAACCATATTACGTAATAAAATACACGTAGTCCGTGTGGATGGTATCCAAGGAGGATTGCCTTTGGTAATAAATTACTGGCCGATAATGCAATTGATGAGAGAACGAAATTCGATAGACTAAGAAAGAAATTCCTCTCCGACGGGAATCCGATAGAAAGAAGAAGAATTCCTTCTGCTTGTTTAGACATGATATTTACTTCTTTGTATAACGTGATACGTCCTGTAGATAAAACTCAAACCCAATACGCTTTCACTTTTCAAAAATTAGCAACGATAATTAAACTTTCTACGATCCACATGACATTTCAAATCATATCATTGATATAAATAATCATGCTAAAAGTATCTTTCCTCTATGAATGCCTATACTTAATCGCGAGCTTCGGATTATCGCAAAAGCAAAATCAACGTCAATCGTACATGCTTAGCGCATCTTCGTGACAATTAATGAAACGAACGTGAGCCATAAGAATGGATTCGAATCACCTGAATCGGCGGTAGCGATACACCTTCCTCGGAGGGGTGGCGTTCATAAATCTTTACCCCGGTTTACTTCGGCTTTGCTTGTCTCCTAGTCGCGATTAACCGACCCCCGACCATTAGAGCGGGCGGCGATGTTTCTTTCACGAGACACATGCCCTGCCAGCTCTACCTTGCCTCGTGCTGCATTCACTGTAGGTCGGACGCAACGTGCAACGTCGATTGGCAAGGCAAGGTACAACCGATCGATCGACGCAAATAATTGAGAGAGAACGCTCGAAATCCGCGCTTGGAAAACGGCGCGGCGCGGGCGGGGCGGCGGCGGCGGCGTGGAGTCTCGTGGATACCAAAAGTGACGTGATAACACCCGTCCGATAAACCGCCGTTGTTGCGCCGTGAGGGAAACGATCGCCGTCAAATGGTCGGATATCCGTGCGCGCGTAAAAGCGTAAAAAAATATTTACGAAGGATGTAAAAACATATTTCTTCGACGAGAGCGAGCGCGAGCTCGATTTTCTCGCTGCTATCACGGCGACCGTAACCGGTGAATCCCCATTGCGCACTTCGCTTTCGTTTAATCGCTTCAATTAATACGACGCCTGACCCCGCTGCTGTCGAGATGCGCGTCAGAATTCGACATTTAATCGGATACGAGAAGATAAAACTGGCTAGATAGAAATAATAATATTCGTACGATTTAATTTAGGAAAAAATTCATAAATTTGATATTGTTTCTCTCAAACGTATAGCGTTTAGCTCCAATTCAGCCGAGGAATTTTTCACGGAATAATTTTTTTTTTTTTGTGTTCTGGATTTTAATCAATGCATTTAATCAATGGATTTAATCAATCGAAATAATTTTGCTTTTACACCTATGCACCAACGCATTTTAATCATGTTAAATAATTGGATACGTTCATTGTTGAAGATTACCCTCGAATTATTCTGCAAATTCGGGAAAAACAATTATATGCGAAAAAATTTCCGAATATAAAATATATACGATATACCGCGCACATGTAAAAAAAACCCGAGTAACATATATTTTACGCTTATTTATTGATACAATTGAACTGTTGCAGCGCTCGAGGTAAAAATCTGAAACGAAGAACAATAATAAATTCTAAAACCGCAAAAAAAATTAGAAGGGTGGCGAGGGAAGAAGTCATCAAATGCCGATGACGATTCTGTAGTTCACCAAATGCAGAGTCTAGAATAAAACATTAATCGATTGATACGCCTCAAGCAAGCCTCTTTTAGATCCCTCGGATGCAATATGTCGGATAAAATATTTGCAATGAGTTTTTGATCGTGGTGGCACACCGGTCCTTTCGATACAAGTTCATTTCGCCATCAACTCATCCGATATTAATGTATTCCGCCGTTCTTCGACGAGTCCGGGAATATTTAGATAGCGGGTAGCTCAAAGCCCGAATGCAAATCGATACATCGGATTGAGCAAACACTGATAGTTATTTTTAAGGACGATTCGCAATGAAACTTTCACTCGGCCGTATAAAAGCTCGCCTACAGAGACGGAGTGGCATCGTATGCGAGAGATATATAAATATGTGGACTCTTGCCGATTTTAATTATAAGAGGATATCTGAAAAATATTTTTTGCAGCGCGCAAGGTTCGACGAAAACTGAAATCTGTCGAAATTGTCGAGCTTTGTGGAATAATATACGCCAATGTGTATGACAAAACTGTCAAAGGAATTAATAATACATGATAAAAGTGGACGCGCGGACAGCAAAAGAATGCTTTGAATATTCGAATGCACGGCTGATTGTACATACATAAAATATAATGGACATTCATGCAGCCCATGATGATAAAGTTGAAAATATGATATTGTCGATAAATCATTCATTTAAATGTACTTTGTTACAAAACTAATAGGTTAAGAGAAGAAACCGGCAAAAATTGTTAAAGTAAGATAAATATGCATCTCTAAGACCGCTCCATACGTACTTTTTGTTCGTCACTTCTCTACGTATAGGTATTTTAGAATCTCTCATGATACAACATCAGAATATTAAGGACATAAATATTCATGGTGTACTAGATTAGTTCTATAATTATGGCAATTTCTGAAGCTGATTTTAACATGTATACAGATATATGTATGTGTTGCTGCTAAAGAGAAGAGTATTTTATTTTATTTCTATATATATTTTCACTCTATTTGTAATATTTGCTACTATTAAAGATCCCGATTGACAAAAAAATTATGAAAAGTTAATTATTCTAATTAATGTACCTATGTTCCGAACAGGTATATTAAGCTATCAAAGCCAAATTATCAGAACACAAAAAATAGCAAATAATTAGCAAATTAATTCTATATACAATTTTTTGTTTTCCGATAATTTGGTTTAAATAGCTTAATATACCTGTTCCAAACATCGATATCACATTTACACATGTAGAAATGTAATTTTATTTTCAATGCAACGAGATTACACTTGCAAGTTGCATTTATCCACATTTGCATTCTCTTCGGTAATCGGCTCATAAGTCAGCCTTAACATGTCCATTCATCGCGATTTATCTTTATTCAACATCTTTCCATTCCACAGTTCGCCCCTTGACGCTCAACCATCGACCGCGGCCAACTAACGTTTCTCTTGGCCGCGGTGCAGCGCGAAATACCGGAAGCGGTCGCGCGGGAAACGACGATATGACACGTATTAATAAAACGACGAAACTAATCCGTGAAATTTTACCACGTCACTATACCAGCGATGACGCGCGGGCACGCAAAGGGTATTAAATAATATTACGAACTATACCGGAGCTCTGGATACGTATGCACATGCATGCATATGTACCTACCCTGCCGAAAACTTGGAGGATAGTGCGGGCGCGCGAGCGCGGTCCCGGTGCTCCGTCATGAATTTGTATGAAGCTTTAGAGGGGCTCAGATGCCCCGGAGCGCGGCTTTGCAGATGTTTGAACAGAAATTCCGGCCTTTTACGATCCTATGCGGTGCGGCGGTGCGGCGGTGCGAGCGGTGCGAGCGGAACGACAGACATGGGCACGGGAAAAGGTGAGAAGGCGGACCCTGCGGAGGGTGAAAGGTACAGATAGAAGGGATATGAAAGGCTCTCAAGTGGCCAGGCCAGACGAAGACGACGGGTCGTGATGAAACTGTGTGTAACGAAATAGTCAGACGAGAAAATTGCGCCGGATACCGGGATTATAAAATAGGCCGTACTCCTCGACGCACATTTGCGTTGATGTGTGCGGACTTTGAATGGAAATATTACCTGTGCGAATATTAGAACTGCGTAAATATTGGATTCTTTTGAATAGCCAAAGTGACAAAGAAAACGAATCTATAGCATGCCAATACTAAAAATGAACAGATTAAATAACTTAAGTTGCACTTAACTGAGCGTAGTTTAATTTGTAATTATTCGGTTCAAGATATAGAACGCAATTGCTAATTTGAAGTCAATGTTTCTACATGTATCCTCGCTATTTAATTTTATTAATTATACAATTTCGTACAAGTTCGAATAACTGCTCAGTCTCCTCATTTACACTATCATTTATATCATTGTAATCATTTTTATACTTTACAAAGTAATTTTTATAGAAATAAAATGAGAAAAGTGACTGGACCCTTTCTTAGTCAAGAATAGACCTTCTAGCGCAAAAGCGTTAACAAATAAATATCGCCTCTGTAATATCCAAAATGTTGAACAACTAATTGCAGACAAAGACACTTAATTACAACATGACGCGAAAGTAATTGGCACTAACTAATAGTCTCTTTGACGTCATCCGACATCGCATCGTAAAATAAAATTGAGCAATTAACGCTATAAAAAATATCGCAAATCGTTTTCCTTGAACTTTGCATCGAGCTCATAAAGTGCGACACATTTGTATATAATTATAATTATACGAAATTGTGTGTATCCACAGACGTTTGTCAACGGTCTGTAATGCATCACGCTAACGGAAACCATGTTTGCTTATCACGAATGTTTGCAATCCATCACCGAAATGCAAACGGTAAAGGACGGTGTGGTTTTACTCGACACTGCAAATTGACGCGTGCTAGAGCGCGATGCTTTACGACAGCATGCTTTCAGGATGATTTAAAATCCTCCTTATCATCACTCTTCACTTTGAGAACGCCACGAGTAAATAAAATATGTGAAGACAAAAAACGCGACGGCGATGGACTATTTGTAATATGAAAATATGCCGATAAAATTTATTTATCTCATACTTTGGACAAACAAAATCAGAAACTGCAAATATATTGTTTTATATATATATATATATATATATATATATATATGTATACATACACACGTATTTTCATTGCGAGCCTCAATGTATCGATGAGCCCATATCGCATAAATATCTAAAACGTGTATTTACCAACGATAAAATTTCAATATTTATTCGAAAGGTAGTCTTATCGCACAAATAACGCACATATGATATAGGGTATACATACATATTGCGCCACTCAGATATCTACCCAGATATATTGTATATATCTGAATATATTTAAGATAACAAATAATCCAGACAAACATGGAAAAAATCAATAAAATTTCATATCATCGATTGTTATTTGTAAAAAAATAGCTTTAATTGTTAAACAAAGGGTCTTTTAAAACAAATTTAGTGACGGAAAGGGGTAACATTCTCCACGACATTGTCCGGCTGCCCGACGCGAATAGGTTTCCGCGTTTCTGTTTGGCATTCGATAGCAGTAAACCGACATAATACATTTCGACGATTACAAGGATCGATCCGGCTGGAAGACGATGTATCGGTTGGTGCAACAGCCGGCCGTCGGCATCAGGATGTAGCCGAGGAGTAGTACGGATAGTACGATTAGCCCGAGCACGGTTATAAACCGTTCCAAGTGGCAACCGAGCGATTAATTTTCCGGCTTGCCGGCAATTGACTCTCCTTGCACGACTCAAACGCAGTCTGGGACAACGGACTACACGTGCTACTAACTGTTTTATAACTGGATCACGCAATTGCACGTAATGGCAACTCTGTTACGAGTGCAGCTACGAGTATGTGCCGCTATTATTGAAGCTAGCATTGTCCTAACGTTAATTGGCCGGACTACTAGACTGTTTGAAATCTGGAAATTCATCGGTTACGGTTCTTTCGCCGCCAATTTACAGAAATGCAAAGATGTATTTTGTTTTTGGGTAATTTTATAATAACCCAACACATAGGTGAACAATCACCTAATCACTTGATCACTTGACTTGTTAGTGAGTTTAGTGACTAGTAACGTTGTACCCGGAAACCGTACACAAATAAATATTATAATAATTATCAAAAAGACACGTTCGTTTTATTCATTTATTTCGTGTAATTATTGATAAAATTGTTGAACAACACACGCAATATGCCAAATCATTATATTTCTCATATTTGCGAAAATAATTACACGAGAAGTTTGTTATAAAGACAAAAATGTAATAAGAGGCGATAAATAAGCTATATAATCAAAGAGCGCGTGCTTGTCCTTTCGTTTTCCGACGAACTCATGAAACTCGATAAATCAGCGAACTATAGGCAAACTGATTTGAAACCACTCCACTACTAATATTCTCTTTCTAGAAAGCGCTATTTCCGCACGTGACTCCATTCAATAATCAAGACGGGGACACGCTGGAAATTCCTGAAGGACCCAATTTCACCGTAAAACTCGATGAATTAAAACTGGTCCACGTAGCGCCGACGCTACCTCCTGGGGGAGGATGTCGCCGTCCGGATGTCAACGTGTCCCAGATGGCGTCGACATTAACCCATGAGAAACGTGCGCGAGGACCAACCGCCGTGTTACGGTCAGGAAGCCACTGCGGTTTCGGCCTTCAGATCGAAATGTCTCTCCGGGAGAGCGCTAACAGGATGCGCATTCACCAGCCGATGACATTTCACGATCACAATGTCACAATTGAGTAGTTTCATCCCGGATTCTAACTGTTAAAGGGACTAGATAATAAAAATACTAAATAATAAAAACACAACGTAATATTAGTAATTTTTTGATGGTAACATTATTATTTTGTTCTTGTTCAGTTTCATGAAGGTATTCGTGCATCATATAAAGGCGAAAATTTTACATCACGTATTTGATTCTCGTAACCAATTCTGTCATTTAATTCACATTAATTTAATTATTTATTAATTTAATTTAATTATTAAATTTTAATATATTACCATTTATTTACAGCTGTACATAAATATTTTTTTCGGCTGAATATTTATGGCGCGCTGTCCAATTACCAAATTTTAATTAAAATGTATCATATAATTGTTGTCTGTTTTTTATTATTCGTTATACAATTATTTAATTTTATTGAAGTTAATTAGTTACAATAATAAGCGAAACAGGACACAATCAATTAGAAAAATTGCCATTTAAGGTCCGGGCTGAATCTTTTAGCCTAATAATAATATATTGTGAAATTTGTATGTTTTCTCCAAACTCAGTAAATTGCGCGCCGATTTTTTGTCGACCTTTCTTTGTTGGAACAATAAATCCACATATTTCACAGAATATTATTATTATTAGGCTATCAAGATCCCCTCCAGTCTGAACTTTAAATGGCCTTTTTTAAATTGATTCTTGATTAGTTACGTTTTTAGAGTTTAATGATTTTTATTATAATTTCTATTAACTTGTAAAAATTCCATTGACATACTTTCGGCAGCGCGATAGACTCATAAACTCTCGATAAATAAAATTTTTATCGAGAGTTTCCTTCTTCGGTTTGCGGTCACAGAATATTTGTGGTTACGGAATATCTCGGGGCATTAACGTTCCTCTTCTCGTTCTTCGATTTTAATACGAAAATACAACTGTAACCGAATTCATCGTCACGCTTGAAGTAAGTAAACATCCTCGAACAGACTCGTCCATCTGGCACATTTGGGGTTGAACGATCCCGATTGTCGGAATTTGGAGCTCAGCCGAAGCCGTACGGTTCTGCCTATCAGTTCAGCAGTTCCAGCGCACATCGTGAATAACGCAGGAAGCTATGCTTCCGAGTGGAAGCCGTCGGGTAGGAACTGCTAGACCGCTATTTCACGAAATTAATTGAATTACGCCGACGGAGCGTGCAAAGCCGGGGAACGTTGCGCCGGCTCTTCTTCGTGCATCCGAGTGCCTTGTAAACAGGAAGTACGTTCGAATTGCATTCCGCGCGACAAAAAGCACGATCCCAAGGGACAGCGTGTTTCCTCGACTTCCTTGGATATCGCTGGCGCACACACGCGAGAGAGAGAGAGAGAGAGAGAGAGAGAGAGAGCTCGCCTGGAATGCCTCGATACTGTCGATAGAGACGGCAGTCCATGCACGCGATCTCGAAGAGCGATCTGACGAGAATGTGCATGCAAAAAGTTGGGATTACCGTAGTCGAAGAAGCGCGATTACGCTGGAAGTTCCCTCGGTCATTTACATAGTACGTTGCATCCGAAATGGCTTAATCCACGTACTGTAAGCGGGCTGATTCTGTTTGCTTAGGTTTCGAGGTAACGACGGTTGAATGACCGCACGAGGGTGGGTTCAAAAAGAAAGTGAATAAAGAAGCGCAATCTTGCTAACAGGACATTTTAGCCGACTCTACTTTCCATCTTCGCGTTCGTGGTTTTCTTTTCACCGAGGCAATTTCCGCTAATTGAAACGTCCCACTCATATTCCGACTTTCAGTTACAAGTTGAAAAGACGTTTGAAAGGCGTGTGATATAAATGAAGTTACATGTCAAAGTGATATTTCTCTTTTGATTAATATTTACACACTTCGGTCAATGCTATCTTGATATTTATACAGTGGCAAAGGTTAATCCTTGACTTATATTTGTAGGGCTGCGTTCGGAAACGTCACCCAAGTATACTTTCTTCTCCTTCTAACCCGCTGAGATAGAAAGAGAAGGGAGTCTACTCGTGTGCACTCGGGTGACGTTTCCGAACGCAGCCTAAGACATCTCGTTGGACCTTTTTTCGCGCCATTTCACTTACAACTGAATGCGTCGCTGCTAGCCTCAAATGTCAGAGACAAAAGAAAAGCAGCAAGAGACGAGTCGCAAAATTAAGAGTACACGGACGGAGCGTCTAGAGAAAAAGTTATACTACATTTTGGAATTTTGAACTTTTCGAATATTAAATATTTGTAACTAAACTTGCCCAGTGAGATGTTCATCCCTTATGTATATTTATATAAATATTAAGTTTTATATTCTATAAAAATTTCGGCAAAATAAATAAATAGATTCTACAAATTCTACAAAAAGCGAGTCGAATAAGCTTGTTCGTTTATTATTCTCTAATACTAAAAAATAATACAGATAGATTTTAGAAAAAAAAAAATTATCTCAAAATATGGCAATGTGAAAGTATTAAAGTGGTTGCTCAATGCATTTTGCAGTAGACGTCTTTTAAAGACGTCAGAGCGCATCAACGTCAAATGTATTAAATGTCAGTTATTTGTATCGTAAGAATTTTAAATCGCGATTCCTAATAAGTTACTAATTGCTTTTTACATACATGCAATCGCAAACTAGGGCAGAAGAATAGAATCAGTATGTCGGCATCGAACTGTCAATCACGTACTTCCTTGAAATTCCGGATTCAATTTATCCTTAACAATCCCATTAGGGAGTCTCCACGTCGATACCCTCTGGTACAGCAGGAAACTTTGGTTTTGCCTCGAGCTGGACAAAGTGCCGATGTAGCTTGTCTTGTCTCTTACTGCGACTGACACTTTGGCATGACTCGACAACGTGGAAATCACATTGTCTAGTACGCGTAACGAGCACCCTCATATACCTAATGTAACTTCAGCACGTGCACTACACGCGCATATGAGTACACGTTTGAAAACGAAGCAAACAAAGTATGTACATACATGCACACAGAAACGCTAGATAAATACACGTACACTGTTAAATTCATAGGGTTAAATTGAACTCAATTTTGAGTAATTTTTAACTATTCCATAGGTCGCCACTGCTCCTACTCAATATGTAGTTAATTTAACTAAAACAATGTTAATTTGATTAAACCAATGAAGTAAAAATAATCCTATTTTGTTTCAAACCAATAAATTTTGACGCACATGGTAGTTAAAAATAACAAAACAAATCTAACTCATGGTATTGGTTTAAATTTCATCCTCTTAACTTTTAATAATGTATACATATATCTAATGTTAATGAACAAATGTATACGTGCAAAAATATACGAGGTGTCTTGCTTAATAAGCACGTTTTAACATTAATATTTTATGATTTAAGAGTCAGAAGTTTTGCTAATTAAGGACCTTATTATTTTCTATCAGGAGAGAAGTAATCACGGACGCGACTAATGAGACGAATAAATATATCAACTTACAACTATCTTCTCAGATTCCAGAATGTTGCGTCACAGGGACTTTTCTCAATTATCTCTCGTACATAGACAATATATCTCGTTATTTTTTACAAATAATTGTCCCTAATTATTCTCGTGCAGTAAAGGATTTTAACGTTAAACATAGAAGAGGATCTAAATTATTATCAGCGGCAATATCGATGGCGTTAAACGTTACGAATTGAAACGGGAGTTACACCGTGTACGTATGCATGTAGATACGACGTAAAGCAGCACGTGAGACGCGTCGTTGTCGTCGAAATGTGTGCGCGACCGAACTTGGGCGCTCGTTAAAAGTTACCGATGCGTCCCCGAAAGTGGATACGAAGTCCGATAACTCGATCTCGGCGCGCAGCACGACGTCGCAACGGACGAGCTAGACTGCTAGATTGTCGTTTCTGATCGTGACATCTCGAGATTCTCTCTCCCGTGCTGTTCACCCTGTTATTTGTTGACGGATCAGACGGCGCATTGTGTCGCCGGAAGATTCCATGTTACGCAACACGTGTGGCTGTAGCAGTGCGTTAATTGCTCGCGTACCATAATCGAATGATGCTCCACATAATGCGAGACTGTGATTTGTCTGTTCATATTTGTAGAGGAGATCGGCAAAAATATAAGAGAGAAAAATTGGAAACGTTTGTAGTGTATAATCCTGTATAATTTTTGTTTTTTTTTTTCGGAGAAATATTAATACTATGAACGTGTGGTGATGCATATGCATTTATATCTCATTGGAATGCACGTAGCATTCTCCTATCTGTAGATGCATAAAATTTATTACAGGGATTATATCTCCTAAATTATTAGCCCCATTTATTCTAAGCACGCGAAGTTAATATTATCTCACAAAGATAAAATGGCAAGTGAAATATCTTTAAATATCTTTCACATTAAATGCATATATTAGATACATTTTATTTTTATCAAAGTTAAATGTAATTTTTCTTTGTGGCTTAATTGTTTGCCATTTAATAACGTTATCCCTTGGTTGGTTCCTCATTTCGCTTTGCGAAGGTATCTCATGCTATCTCATCAAAATCATTCGAATTACGCGGAGGCTAATTGCTGACAAGGTAAAATGAATAGCTCGAAAGCTGTTCCGAGCAATTTATAATCATGACTGGTGCGGAGCCGTCGGTCGTGGCTATTCTATGGTGCATTGCGGCGCAATATACACGGATACAAAGAACGTAGAGTACGCTCTTAGCTCGCAATCCTTCTGATTCGCCTGAATTATATCTGTATTTAACCTATTATACCGCTGGTATTAAGGGTATAACAGTCTATCGTTGTTTTTCAGAAGAAAATTCACATAGGTCGGGGATGCGACGGGATTTTGAGCACAAAGCTAGGACGAAGCGCGGCGTTTAATTACCGTAAACTTCGTTGCGTTGTTAAAAATGAATACCGCGAAGGATTTATAACGATGCAGAAGTATACATGAGAAAGCACATACGTTATTAACGTGTGACACTCGTGAACGTCGGTGACATATAAGAAGTTTAAACTCGCTCTCGACAAATTTAATTCGCGATAACTCACGATTGATTAAGTATTAGATTATTTCAATCACGTCGAAAATATATTTCCTGAAATGTTCGTAATAACTACATAATTGCGTGTATAGGTGGCATTGACTAATTGTTACCAGTTCCAAGTAATTACGTGAAATTCGCTTCAATATAGATCGCTTCACATGAGAAAAAGAGATAAAGTATGTGCGCAAACATTTTCTTTATTTGTTAAGTCTCTAATGCAGATTTAGTATATTATATGTAACACAGATTTATCATAAATATATAATCTCATAAAGACTTACCTTTTATAGAGAAAGTTTACTCTTTAAATTTATTGCATAATCGATATAGAACTCGCTTCGCAAACACTTCTAATAATGTCTGCATATTTTAACGAGCGCTAAACGAGACAAAATTCCCCTAAGAAATTAACCGCGTGAAATTTTGCTGCTTCAGTGTCTCTAAGCCTCTCACAAACGCGTTCTCCCGCAGCGGTAACATCAGCGGCATTACCAGCAGCAGCAGCAGCAACAACGAGGGATCCTTTTAATTCCGTGTCGGAATCACGCCGAAGGAGACCGTCGCGTATCTTTAGTAACCAGTGCATATTTCATAGATGTGCCGTGTATGCGCATAATTTTCAAGCGACTGCTCTTACACCCGCCTGCAGGCGCGTCTTCCACCCCCTCCGGCGCTCGCCTACTACGGAGTACTACGGACCCGGCTGTCCGCCTCGCTGACGGACGTTCTCTCCTCGCAGCTCGGGGCAGGAGCTGCTCGCTGCTTCGCGTCCTACTCCGCGAAGGGCTGTGAGAGAGTTGATTAATCTCTACAATATTTAAGAAGCGCCGGGGTCGAGAGCAAAAAGCCTTCCGCCCGAGTTTTACCGAGATAGCTTTCCTCGTTATATAAATCCCCCTGGCTAATCCGCTGTTTGCATCGATGTACCTCTTGTGTTTTCTCTGCGGTATCCCTGCCTTCTTGTTCCCCCCGTGATTGTTCTCCACGATGCGTCGCTCGCATGGCCACTAAATACATCACCTTAATGGATTTCTAGGTGTGTCCCCAAAAGAAGCTTCTTAAAAGTTCGATTTTTCATACTAGAATGTTATCAGGAAATTTTTTATCAGAAAATCAGATATTATTAACGTAATATCGCAATAGTATCAGAAGCTTCTGTAGAAAAGGTAATGTTAGACTATTAACCGTTTAGGCGGTTATAACAGCTGCTATGAATTTTATTTATATTGAATACGAGAAACATACGCGAGAACAAAAGATTATCATGATTATCTGGCAATAAGTTGCGGCAAATATTTCGCGATTAAACGTTAAATGAAATAGGATAGTTTTATATCGGAGAGTATAAAATATACGGGCACGGAATTGATAATCCGTGCGATCACGCGTACATAATACTTCATATATATTTACAGTATTACTTGCAATTCGAAGTTCAATTCGACTGATTTATTTTTAACGTTACTCGTGGCGTATCGAATTTAAATATATGACAGCTCTCAAACCAATTAAGTTAATCCGCGTAACGATTTCACGAGACAATTTCAGTGCAAGTACGTACGCGCGAATAATATGCCGCAATGTCCCTTTACGTTCGACCAAATATTTATGCGAGTGTAACTCGATGAGATGCGGGATCGCGTCGCAGATTGGTAGATAGAATTGTGCGACGCGGCAATTGCGTTACCCAGTTTATCGTATCCCGTGCGTTAACTTGCGGCCACGTGCCCACCAGGGGATTTTGGCATGTGGCGCGCATAACTCGCGCGCTTTAACAATTATGAGTCCGAACGTGCGGATTCAATAACGGCGCGCCCCTCGAAGTATATACTTTACGATAACAAGTTACATTATAGAATTGTCGCCTACTTGTGCGAATTACTTGCGCGAGATAGACGCCGAGAGCGCACCGCGAAAGCAGATAATTGTATTACTAATCACGCTGCAGATGGAGCAAACCTGCAGAGTTTGCTCGGCCGCAATAACTCGCGGTGGTTGCGGCCATTGAAGATTTCACGTTGGCACATTTCTCGCGAGAGGAGAAACGTAATGCGTTTAATCAATAAATCGATAGTACATTGCCAAGTGTACCTACAAAAAAAAATAGTTTTAACACTGTACAGCGCGAAGGGTTCATTTCGAAAAGCGCATCATCGGTCAATTACGACGTCTGTCACTCTCGCACCTCTCGCTCATCGAAATAGCGCGACAGAACGGAGAATAAAAAATCGCGAGATTTAATTCAATCAATCTGGGTTAAAAAAAAAACTGCGGGCCGGAGAACTGACGTTTAACACAAAAAGCGCGACACCGAGCACAGAATTATTGAACGTCGAACAATATAATGTATGGAATTATTAAATAACGAAACTCTATTCCATAGCGTAATTCTATTCCGGGCATGAAGAAAAGATATAGAGAGAGAGAGAGACCTAAAGGACGTCCCGCGGATGCCCCAACTACCAGGGAGCAGGCGATAATTGCATTGCTAATAGCACGACGGCGAGTGGGTGGGGAACTTGCACAGTTTATCGCACTTTATTGCTTTACCATGAGCGTCGTACCCTCTGGGCATTCTCCGATGGCGCGTATGCAGTTTGCCCTGTTCTGTCCTGAAGCTTAACGCTCAATGTGCAAAGACGATAACGGCGTAACACGCGTGGAGACACAATGTAGATATTAGATAAACGCGCGCCCCGCGCGCTTTACGGGGCTATCATTGCCACGATTTACTGCTCTTGATGTTGAATACGATGCCGTAACTTTCTTCTTTGGCTCCGTTAATTAGTTATCTGTCGTCTATGATTTATTACGGAGAGCGGAAGAAGAAATCATCTCGTGATATTCCGGAATAAGTGTATGCAACAGTAAGTGCTTATATGCCCTTTAATTATTACTTGATTATGAGTACTAAAAATCTTTTCGTACATTTGTGTAGAACTCTCCAATGTTTTACCGGTTGAATATACTGTGATGTTTATATATTAAATAGAAATCATATTAATCCATCCGAATCCAGGATTAATGTAACAGAGATAAGCTGAGATTCATAAAGTAAGATATAAACATTATAGGGGTGCGCAATAAAGAACTTACAGTCGACCCGATGAAACAGATAATATCTTTTTTGCAAGTTTCTATAAAGATCTTATTTGCGACATTAATCACGAAAGCAAAATCTAAAAGCCATAAGTTGATAACACTGACACGCAAAAAAATAATTATCGAAAGTCTAATAAAAACTTAAGTTGATTCACGTGCGGCTGTCACATGAAAAATATTGCCGTCTGAGTGTCCTGAATTTCAATCTATCTGGGGCGAAGTCGGAGTAAACACGGAGAAATTCACGACGCCACTCGGCGGTGACAATATAATCACTTTCAGATTATCTGCGTTAAAGATTTTACCGCGCATTTGTTCATTAATTCTCAAATGACTGATTCATTTGAGAATTAATAAATAAATGCACGGCAGGATTGATGTTTTGTATTAAGCATGGTGCATTTTATCCGTTTCGCGGAGATTTGTAATGCGCACGATTAAATAATATAATTGTTTTTGTCGAACAATTAAATATTTGTCCGTACATTTCCCCCGCCAAACCTATCTGCATACGTATATGTCGTTGCGGAGATGCGATCGGACTGAGTGTGGTGAAACTCCTCGTAAATCGGATTATCGGAGAAATCCGAAGAAAACACGAAATTGCTCAACCGATAAGATGCGGCTTTTTATTTCGCATTTTCTAACGCACCTCGGACTGGACTGCCTGTGCAAGCGGGTATCTCTACGTTCGTAATTGATGAAAATTTACTTCGAATTTCTTTTTTCAGCAAACGTCCGTCGATCTGCTGCTTGAGCGAGACGTCGATGCCAAGACTCGTGGGACCCGAAGAAAAACGCACGAGGAAGGAGAACATCCTCTTGTACCAAAAATTACTTTCCGTATTGAACTTCAGCTGCATTACAAATACGCCCGTTTCCCCTTGTAAAAGTACTTGAAAGTTTCGACTCGCGTAGACAAGGGATCCCGAGACATCGTAAGGGGGAAACTCGTGGAATCGTTTTTAAGTTCGTACATAAGCGAACAAAGAAAATTCTCCAAACGCTCGAAACAAAATATGTAATTCGGTGCAAAACATAATTAAATGATCAAGTGTTAAAAAAATTTATGATATATGTATATTTATTGCAAAATGCGTAATAGAAATACATGTAAAATAAAAAGACTAATAAAAAAATAGTAGCATGAAATATTAAAAACTCGTGTAGATATTTATACCTAAAAATAGCAACGGTGTTATTACAATTTTGAAAAATGATTTTAATTGATCTATTTTAATAAAATGTAAAACTATCCAATAAATAATACGACCCCAATAAAGCTACTAATATAAACCGAAATTAAATTGTGTAAAATCGCGTACGTTTGCAACTTATAACTCTTTCATCTCAAGTGAGTGAACTTACGAATATCGCTTCTTCGAGTTAAATTGACTGAAATGGATACAAGACATCACAAAAACCGAGTGGAAGATAGATTTTCGATATTTTACGTGCAATATAAATCGAAAATAATCACTCGCGTTACAGCGGCACAGAAAATAATTTAATATAACGACGTACCTTTGTGATGTTTGTTGATGCTTATTACTTGACCATCTTCTCGCTTCCACATTAATTTCGGCGGCGGATATCCGTCGGCCTTGCATGTGAGAGTAATGTTCTGATGTTCTCGAACTGCCACGGTGCTCTCCGTAGAAAGGGAATCCAATATATTCGGTGGCACTGGAAGACATAAAAGAGCTTGTGTGATTAACGTTCGTTAAATACTCCTTTTAATGCAAAATTTATTTCGGATAATGTAACGTGAAAATACTTTTCAAATGCATCGCGACAATTAAATAGAATAAAATTATTTTACATTAAAATAAATATTTAGTTACGAACATGAATATTGCTGCATTATAAACTTTTATGCCATTGCTTATTTTCTTCATATTACACGTCACATTGCAATTTATTATTATTAGGAAATATACGTTTTGTATGTAAATTATTTAGAACAAGTTATTTATAAAATAATTGAAGTTATTAATAAAATGATATTTACCAACGACTTGAAGAAAACCCACTTGGCTTATCATTGGATTGGTATTTACTTGGCACATATAATATCCCCGATCATCCTGTTGCACACTATTAATATGAAGCAGCCATGTTTTCTGATTGTCATGCGACACGGAAAACCTGGGTACTTTCACAACCACATGCTTGTGAATAGTGAGCAACATTTGACGACCGACATGGATCCACGCCACCTGAAAACAAGAAAAAAACAAATATTTAAAAATATATTGTTAAATAACAAATGTACATTATGCCAGAATTATAATGTATTTTTAAATAAAGTATATATCTTTTATAAATAAAATAACGCTCCTCATTTATAACGTTTTCTTAATGTTTCTTGTATATTATATTTAGTTCATCTTTTCCCCTTTTTCTTTTCTCTATCTCTTTCTCTCTCACTAGCGTTACCAAGTTTGATATTACTATTTCACAAACAGCAAAAGTAAATAAGTGATATAAAGTAATTGTAGATTGCATGAGATTTGATAATGATAAACACTAGAGAGAGAAAGTACTCATGCGTTTTCCAGTTTTTAAAATTATTGTCATAAATTATTGTATTAGAGTTTATAAAAGCGTACATTCTCTCCTGTTTACGTATAATGTGGGTATAAAGTATTTCCGTTCCATTTATCCCATTATAATGTACAATAAAAATTAAACTAATCTGAAACTTCATAATATACTCTCGCTAGTGATATAAACGTATATACATATACAAGTTCAAATTTAATCCAAGATCTAACGTTGACCAGCAAAGTTGAGCAACCATCACGTTGAAAATTTCAACGGTGCCCGCTTAATATACACCTCCCTCAGACACGAGTTCATAAAGCCAGGAGGAAGCAGCCGTCCGTTTATCGCACCTAGTTCCTGCATTGAATATTTCCATATTAGCACGTCGCGAAGTCACGCCGTCTCTGAAAGTCCGCAGCTAAGCGTCCCGTCAGCGAAAAATTTTCTCTCTCTACGTCTCAAGAACCACGAATATCCCCGAATACCGCCCCGGCGAATCTGCGCGGCGCGAATTTTACGATCGGTGTCAAACTTGTCTCGCGATCCTGACCTCGTCGCGACAGCAGCACGAGCGTCGATCGAATGGCATCACGAATAGCGATGTCACTGAGATCGAAAGGCGAGAGGAGAAAGAAAAGATTGCGCGGCGCGATGCTACGCGCGACCGCCAGGAATGAAGATTATTACGCCAGTATTTTACGCTCCACCGAGGTAACTCGCGTCTAACTAAGCTCATTCCGCGACAAAGCTTATGCACTTTCAAGGACTTCCGGGCCGTTTCTTCAAACCTTTCTTCTCGTTTCCTCTCCTCGCCACGGGTTCGAAGCAACGCCCGGTAGCGCAACGGCGCGCACCGTTTCTCATTCTTTTTTTTCTCTTAGCTCCTTTTTAAGTATACTTTTTCATAACTAGAACAAAAACAGCAACGAATTCCGCCCGACTCGGTTCCTATTATCGCATTTTCCTTCCTGCGAGACGTTGTAAAGCACGTTTTCGCTAAGAGAATAACATAAGAATCTACGAGTTCTCGAATACTTCATAATTAAAATATTTCCAAAGGATTTGCCTTATTTACAATTTAAAAAGTAATGTTAAAAATAATGACTAATTATCTTATTGTTTGTGTGCTCGTCGTTGTATTGCAAAGCTTCGCTGTAATTCAGTTATAATTAATATTGTTATATGTTGATCATATTATTTTTATTGATTTTATTAAGCAAATATCCAGCTTTCGCCATATCGCCTAAAATAAATAATCGATAAAGGTTCAAATAAAGAATATATCTAAAATTGAAAATTAAAGGATTTTAATGTTTATTAAACGTGTTGCAATGTTCACGATTTTGCACAATGATTTACTCGCTAAATCTCGCTTCCTTTTAGATTCGTTATTGCTGCTTGGCAACATCTGGATCCACGGAAATGGCGCTTCTTCCGCTTTTTCCTCGCCTCTTTTTCCGGGCGTATATATACTTCCTCAAATTAAGCCAGAAACAGTCCGTTTAGACAGGGTAAATTGTATCATTTCTATCCTTTCTTCTTCTTCAATCCATGCAAAAAAATTCGGCTTTTATTCGTAGCATTATTGTTTATAGAATATATTGTAACAATATTTTGATATATGCCTCATGTTTTCTGGGATGCATATCTTTATATCTTTATATATCGAATGAGAAACATTTTAACAATTTTTAAATTAAATAAACTTTTAAAAGATACGCCAAATCCAAGCATGATATATACATATCTGACAAATTATAATTAAACAATTACAGAGAAAATAAATTTCACAACAGCTACTTATCGTTAGTATAAAAACTCTATAACAGAGAGCATTATTGTTATATATTTATTGCCGCAGTTGTCGCTGTAGCTGCAGTCGTCGTGAGATGCGATTTTGTTAGAAGTTTTAACAAATTATGCTTAATCGACTTATCGCGAATCTAAATCTGATCTGACAAAACATTTACATTTAGGAGTTGCTGTTTCCCACGTTTTATCCTACTTCGAATTCTTTTCCCCTTAAGTATTTCACCTAGGAACTCGGCAACAACTTCGTCTAGAATTGTTCGCCTATGTACCGCTTTTCCTTTTCGTCGGCACCCGGGTAAGCAAAAGTTTCAAGTACGGGAAATCACAGTACATCCCGTGAAAGTTCTTTAAACAGTCAGACGCCACTGACGGCTCTCCTAACGAAGAGCTCAGAAGATGGATGGTGGCGGATCTCTGAAGCTCTTGTCTGCCAACAGGATTTGCTGGTTCCTGAGGATCTCCGAACTCAACAGATTCCGCTTCAACTTGCGTGTAATTCTGAAATCCGCAGCGCGAACATGCGGTCGCCACAGTTTTCGGCAGGTTTCTCTATACCGCATTCGCGAAAAAGAAAAGGAACAATCCGACCGCCTGCACGAAAGTCTCAAGGTGAACAATACGAGATCACTACTGCCAGGACAACAGTAACAGTTTTCAATTGCTTCTCATTATTATTAGAAAGCATCCATCCAATAATTTACAAACAGGTCCCTCTATCTCTTCCTCGCGAATGAGATTAAATTGACCATTATATAATGCCGCGCGAAGTCCCGAGATTAATAAGTTTTATATTACATACATCTCTCGGGGCAATTTTCACGACGGTTTATAAGCAAGGCTCGCCGAGAGGAGCGCACCGGGAAAGTTGCCCGGGATCTCTCGGAAAAGTCACCGTAGCGCGATACAAGAAACTTTCGTAGTCACGCACTGTGGATGGCTCCTAAGTTCTAACGAAGAGGAAGCCGTCGCGACGCGCACGTGCACGGAGATGAGGGCTCGCTTATATAAATGTGTTCCCCAGAGTGTCTTGAAAATTAAATTTTGGACACAAATATAAACCGTGGTAATATAAATAGTATAAATCTGATCAATTAAAGAAGAACGGTCAAGACTGGATCCTGGAAGCCTTAATAATATTATCCGCGTGAATAATATTTTTGTGAACACTTTTATCTTTGTATATCTATAGCATATATCTGTGCTGCAGCAATAAGAATGGTAATGACTAAAATAAAACGTAATATGCAGCCTCTGATTTAACGAGTAAGAATGAATCTTAAAGAAGAATACTTTCTTGTGCTCTACATAACTGCGGTATTATATCGGCCTTAAACGGTCTCGACAAAAAACCCCCACTGGTTGCAAGCACGATTGAAAATTCTGGCAGTGATTCAAACCCAGTCTGCAACGTAGGAATGTAAAATATTATCGCAAAACCTACTGTAACTTGCGGTGACAAGTCGCATTTTTCTAATAACTGGGTCGCCCGTTTAAAAAAAAAAAGATAAATTTAACAAAATATTTTAACGCGATTTTCACACGGAGGTTGTAAAGAATGATATTTGATGTGAGCAGGTGCACATCAATACGAGCGTGCGCCAAAAGGTATTGAGAAACGATCATCTAAATTATAACAAATCTAGTGATCGTGACAGGTTATATCATAGCGCGATATGGATATCTAGCTTTTACAATTATACCTACGTATGATTTATATAACTAGCGCGCGAAGATAGAGATTCTGTTTGCACATATCGGTATCTATTGACAGTACGATGGATGATTCAATGCAATCTAGATTCACGTGTTCATCGCTCGCTTCGATCACTTTTATGCTTAACCTCGCACCCGAGAGCTCGTTTTATACGGAGATTTTTTCTTTTTTTACTGATCGATTGACAGCCCGAAAGCTGATAAGAGGATACGCGATAATTAAAATATAGAAACCGTAACGCAATCTCCGTACCGTGAAATAATTTCAACTTTCTGTTGAATGCAATCTGCTCCTGCGATATCGACTGTTCCTCCATTTACGCATATAAATCCATATTTATATGTTATTTTTAGCCAATAGTAAATTTCCAAGTCAAAATCGAAAGGAAACAAAAACGGAATAATTCATGACAACTACAACTTAATGCGGCAACAATTCTCAGCAATAAGAATCGCCGGTTTTATAAAAAGAAGATGCAACAATATTTCAGTGTGGAGCAGAGTTACTAAGACAGTCACAGAAGATAATTACGAGTCACAGAAAAAAATTGCGGAGAAAATGATATCTAAATATAAAAAAAAATTGTATTTGTACTATTCTTACAGGAATTTCTATAATAAAAGCGAAATAATTATTGCAATAATTATATAGAGGTTTATTACATTTATTAGTTTATTATATAGAGATTTATACATTGACTGATATACTCCATACTTTCAAGTATTACGGACATCCAACGTTTATTCGGAGTTTATACATACTGTACAAACTTTTGTAAGTTATACATTGTAACATTGTACAGACGTACTTGTGTGCGAATTACTTGATGAGAAATCGCATATGCTTAGATAAGGCCAACATTTCAAGCAAGTATATACATAAGTTCTGTCGAGAACGTTTGCACAATAACAGAAACGTTGATAAGTAAAAGTGCAAGCACTTTGCGCCAGTTTCCCGGTTTTTTGCATGACAATCAACTGAAGTGACATCGCAAAAAATGCAAAGTATTTTATATTGTGTTATATTTATGCTGCGATGGCCCCCCGTCTATTCAAGCTTCGCAAAAGTATATGATAAAACATTTAAAAGTTTTCCTATATTTATAATCACGTTTAATAAGTACGCTTTTATTTTTTATAGCTTTTTATAATCTTATAATTTAAATAAATTGTAAAAGATGTCATATACCTTTTAAATACATACTCATAATCGAATAAAAACTGAATAATAATTATATTCAGGAAACAATAACAAAATTAAAGTTCTTGATCCCGTACGCAAAATTAATTGGACTTTTTTTTATGTTACGTTAAGCGCCATTGTCATAACTTCTTTTTTTTTTTAATACGTGTAATTATCTATTAATAAATGATCTCCAATGATGTCATGTCGAATCACTGATACTTTAGCGTAATCTATATCGCAAATATCTATATATTGTACTTGGTTCAACATTCACTTTCGTTTTAACATTCACTTCTGCGAGATCTTTCATCTTTGAAAGAAATGTTTACACCGTTATACGATACTAATCTTTCAAGTAAAGTCGAATTAAACGGTTGGCACGTAGGAACTGTCGTTACGGCAAGATGTTGAGCGTTTGGCACGACCCGCAACGAGTTGTTCGTCCTTCAATTTCAATAGTTTAACTTGCTATCGCCACGTCGAGGAATTAACGTGAAATATATCGTGAGGACTGCGCGAAGTCAACAGAACGGAAGTTTCGAGCAAGTACCATTTCGCGAGCGTATAATTCACGGGAGATTTGCCGCCTAAAAAAAAAAGTAAAATAATACGGAAAAATGGTCAAATAATTCTGGGAGGGATTTTATGCCGATTTTATGCACTACCGCCTTCTGTTCTCATGTTTGAGCTTGCAACGAAGATATATTAGCTCACTGAATGAGTTATAGAAAAAAGCCCCGACTTGTTCTTTATGAAATTTTACTTCGCGTAATAAAATCAAAAAAGTTAAAATCTCTCTTCACACAGAGAATCTAAACAAAATTGCGACAGTATAAATTAATGTAAGTTTGCATGTATAATATTTTTCCACTTACTTTACAAAACATAAAACGTTGACCGAGTTTACGTACACACTCGTCAAGATTACCTAAGAGTTTCACCGGCGAATCTATCGATTATCGAAGTTTTATACGTTGCAAACGATCCGATGTACCTACTAACGACTTTTAATGAAGCATTACTCGCCCGGTTGGTGTACTGTTAATTAACCACTAATTAACACCAATGCCTTGCTGTTAAATTTCTTCCTCAAGTAATTCTGCAGGAAAATTCACAGGGTTGTAAACGATACGCGTTTGGCCCCGTTCAAGTGCTATTACGGTAGCTGAGTGTTACGGCTGCATGCACGACGATGGCCGTGGGGCAAAATTCAAAATTGCAAAGAGGTTGCAGGGAGCAAGACTGGGAAAGGAATGAGAGAGGAGGGGGGAGGGAGCAAAGCAACAATCGGGACGAAAGGGAGACTGGAGGGAAGATGAAGAAAAAGAGAAGGGAAGCTATTCTGGACTGATGAAAGAGATCAAATGAGAATATGACTGAGCGAAGAGAGACGCGAAAAAAGACAAATCAAGTTGTTTGAGAACGTAACAGAAAGGAAATTTGGCATAGAACAATGAAATTAGAGCCGAGTTATGACTTGTGCAACTTTGACGACGATACGTCATCGTAAACCGGTAATTACTGTTCGTTTTAATTAAATTCGCAAAAATGTTCCCGTGGGTCACCATAATAGCTATTAGGCCGAGTCTGATTTCCCAGAAGATCAATCAGTCAGTCAGTCAGTCAGCTTTGCATTTGCTCCCGCGCTCTATGCTTCTCCAATCAGCAACTCAGCTGAAGAACATCGTTGTCTTACCGACGAGTCATACAGCTAAATAAGTTGATTTTTATACGAGTTAATATTTCTACTGAACTAAATAACGACGCGTGATATCCTATAAATAACGCAAATTTATCCCGTCACTTGTTTACATCCAAAGTAATCGATTTCTTCAATTTAAACGCGTTAGCTTGTTTATAAAGTAAAATAGTACTCTGTAATAGAAGCAAATACGTATATAACATGTATACCTCTCAATATTTTTCATTAAATCTTTATCGGTTTTGTTTTGTTAAATTTCTACAAACACGTAAACAATCGCTTCGATTTACACGTGCATTTGTTATTGATTTATCAATTAATAATAATGCATTAGCATTTACGAATAACACTAAATTGCGTACAATAACAGTCGTGATTGAAAAGAAACACGTTTGCGCTCGAGAATTTGTTAAATTGAATAATTAAAAAGAAGATTACTATTAGTACAATAAAATGCATTTCTACTGTCAAAGTCTCTAAATCGATTCACAAAAAGCAAATAAACAAAAAAAAAAGCAAATAAGTAATAAAATTTTTACTTTATTTAATTTTAATTTTCGTTAATTAGATATCAAAAATTTGAAAAAGACTGCAATGTTATATTTCGTAAAAAATAAAAAACATCGACAAATATATTTTTTATATGTACACACATGTATTTGCTACCAATTTTAATTAATTAATTTTAATTAATTCACCACTGATGTTAATTTCAAATAGCTGTCAATTGTGATACAATCAATAATAATTATTTATGTACAATAATTGTGCATTATAACTTTTACAGTTACAGTTTCATTATACTAAATATTTTCGTTATTTTAGATATAATTATAAATTATCCATATACATTTCTTTCAAATCAATTCTTTATGAAAATAAAACTTCCTTGAAGATCTCCTTTCACAAATTCAACATAAACATATGTCTGTTTTTAATTCACCATACTTCCTAAATCATAATTGCCTTTCCAAATAGTTGAAGAGAGATGCAAAATGAAATAATAATATCTAATATATGTTCGTTAATTGAAATGCTCTTAGTATAAAAATTGTAATTTTAAAAATAATCTATAAAAATTTAACAAGGCAATAATAAAACATTAAAGCTGGGACATGTTCGCCGGGACGTATTCCTAAGAATTTTTATTATTACGTGTGAGTTAACACTTTGCATTTATTCGCAACGATTTTTCAACCGGCGCCGGTGCAATTCATCTCGCAAAAGGGTCAAAGAGGCAATTTTCTCAGCATGAAAAGGTCTTCCTGGCATAATTAAATCTGAAAATTCGCGAAGTCGTACGGTTTCTTCGCGTTCCGCCGGGGCAGGCAGAGAGGACAGAGAAGGAGAAACTTTGGCACCCTGCAGATGAAATTTTCTGGCGTTTTGATCAAAGGGCTCAGTCAAGAACTGCAATGCGCGGCGGCTAGGCGCTCTCGAAATGTCGACTCTAACGAGACTCGTCGTAGACGGGCTACGTGTTTTGAATACGAAGAAAAAACGATTGCGCGTCCTACCGTCGTCGGCCACGGTGCCGTGTAAACTCTCTAAGGCGATTCAGAACCGTAGAAAATTAGATTATCCTTCTGCGTCGTTTATACTTTATGCGAGGAACGAATACGTTTCGAATTGATTAAATATATTACAAATAAATATTTTCCAAGCTGCTTCAAAGCATTGATTTTTTTCCAATAATTCTTTATAGTTTATATAATAACTACAAAATGCGTAATACCTATAATATAGCGTGACAGAATATTGATATACGTGTTCTGAATACATAATATTTCGTTAAAATGAAATAATTGTATATGCTACAATTTATTTATTTCACAAATGGAAATAGATCATATGTATAAGAAGATAATGAGCTGCCGTGTTCAATAAATAAACACAACTAAAAGATTCGTATAACATAAATATCCAAATAAATTTTAATTTTTAAAGTTATATAAACCAATTTACTTAGAATTGAATGAAATAAGATTGAATTAATATAATACAGAAAATAGAAAATATAGAAAAAGAAGAAACAACCGGAAAATGATAACCACTAAAGTGTTTACGCGACATATATCTTATTTGTATTGTCGCCGGGAAAACAGCGCAGCAAGAGATGGCTTCGATATTGCACCAGATTCGACAGCTTGAAAACGACCGGTTGAAAAGCTGAGGCAATCGGGCCGGGCCGCCAGGCACAAGCCAAATACCTTTACAGCCTCGGTAGAAACAACAACGAACGATTCGGTGGCGATCGCGGTTTGTTCCTCTGAAATCGAGCTATTGCTGTGCAACCGCGCGCATTCCTTCCAATCCGAAATGGAAACTATTTCGCGCACATCTCGAAGAAGGAGGAATATCCGTGCCGCACAATGGTCTATTTTCGCGATCGTTAAAGAGACGGAAAATTCTCAGGCTCCTTTCGAGCTTCGTTCGCGCGACGTTCGGAGAGGCGGAGAAATTTATTTTCGAATCGGGACGCGCCGCGCGGACGAGCGATGTCTCGATGAATTTTCGACAAGCGGGATATCGACGGCACTGTCGAATCGCGAGCGTGCGGAGCGGGACGAAAAAAAAAATTACCATTTTATTCAATATCGCGTAAGAAGTTACGCGAGCCGTTCGCGAGCGAGCGCGCTTATCAGTTGTACGACGCGACGCTCGAACGACGCGCGATCGGAAAACGTTTGCTCACACACGAACATCGCCGTATCACTTTAATGGCATTCTTAATAGCCGTAGGAGAGTTCCGAAGTTGATGCAATCTCAATTTCCCGGTTCCTGCGCCTGATATATCAGTGATTTTCCACCTTTGCGTTATCGTCTGGAAAGTTCGCCGAGTCATGCGGCAGTTCCGGAGCGGTTGGTTTCGCCTAATAACCGTCTTCTGCCCAGCGCAAACTGGTCCGAGCGCGTGCGACCTTCCGCCTCTCCCAACATCCAGGATCCAGGCCAAAGACTTTACGCACGGGATATCCCAATTAGCGAAAAACATGTCCAAAAAAATCATGCCACAATTACCAAAAATATATTCAACATCTTATCTTTGTGATTGGAAATTTTATTATCATTGACTTAAAAAATTGGATAGCAGTATCCTGTTATTTATTAATCTATATAAAAAATTTTATTTATTTTAAAAGTATTTAATATTTTTGATAATATTTTGATTGCTTATCTCAGAAGTAATTAATTGTTACTTTAATTAACATGATATTTTTTTCTAATAAAAAACCGTCTCGCGATATTCACCGAAATATTCGGCATAGATAAAAGTAATTTTATCCGTGAAGAAATTTGACCTGGAACATCCTGTACAGAGAGGCCAGTGGACTCTCTATATCAAAGAATATTATAGCATCGCTCTTTCGCATCGCGATCGGTTGACGATCGGTCCCGTTTACCGCTCAAGGCTATCCGTGCGAGACGTAATCGCGTGCTTGATGCAATTTTCTGACTAACGGTACGGCATGTCCACCCGAGTATGAATACAGGCTTTCAAGTAATTGCAAGCTACGAGAGAAACGAAGCGCAAGATACAATGCATTTTAGATACGTTGCTTCCTAATAAATTAATTAACTAGAATATTATCCGCGCAATTCGGAGTTTATTGGGATATTGGTAGCGAAAAAGTTATATTTTCTCTTCTATATCTGAAAGTGAAGAGTTCTATACCACGGATAATCATCGTGTATAATAATAATAATTGTAAAATAATAATGTTTTATTTATTGACGTGTGACTTCGATTACCCGCCGCGCCGCCGCGCCGCTTCGAAATTGCTGTTATGTAATATAAAAATCGTCAGTGTTGATCGGGTTAAATTCTCATAAAAACATCTCGCGATTCGTTCATTCATCTCGCCGGATCTTCGACGTCAGTCAGGCACGCAGCTTTGATTCCCCCGAACGGGAAAATGGGAATAACGATACGATCGACAACTTTTAATGAAGTTCAAGGATTTCCTCGATTTTTCATACATCCCTCGAAGCGCAAATACCCATTTCACTTTGGAAAACTACATCGCTCGTTACGCCTGCCGATATGTTTGTCCGTGTGTAACGTTGATCGCCTGCAGGCTGCGGTATAGTGGCGTCTCGCATCCAACTCCCTGACGGGACAACTGATGCGTTTCCAATACGGTTGCCTAACAGCGGTCTTCAATGCTACCGGGACGAGCCCGCAGATCACAAAGTATACCAGATACCGATTACGAGTGTCCTTTTTATTCTTACGAGAAAGCCTGTTCTTCTTTGCATGATTTTTTTATGTGTAATATTCTAAATACATCATAGAGACTGTTATAGTAAAAAAAGCACGCAGCTTATCCGATCTAGGTCCTGTAATATTACGTGAGTTAATGTATCACGCAATAAAAATATATTGATTTATATCTTGTTGCAAGATATGTATCAAACTTATATTACTTCAGAAGGAAGTATAGCAACCTTTGAAAGCGTATTACATAAGAACACGTATCTAATACTACATGGCCTGGTTTTTTCTATCTGCTGCGTTACGTCACGATGCCTTGGTTGCTGAAGGAAAGGCTCGCGAAATAATGTATGGGTATGTAAATATCGTGGGTAATTATATTCCATATGCGGAGATCATCCGCGATTTTACGTAGACCACCGTACACTGAGAAAAAAATGTCGTTAATTTGACTAAACTCGTTTAGTTGTAGTGATTTGTTTAATGCAAATATTAATATATTTAAATCAAATATACGTGAGTAATATTAAGAAATTCTGAATTTATTTCAATATAATATTTTTTGAATTAACAAATGTTAGCTTGACAGCCCGTGACCGCTGCATTTAGTTAAATCAAATAATATTTCTTTGAATCAACGATTTTTTTTTCTCAGTGTAGATTTTAGGTAGACCAACTAAATTAAGACAAAAACATTGCGTGGAACATTATGAGGAAGATTAGCATTTTACCCTCGCAAATACGATTTAAAAAAACGGAACTTTGTAACAAACATCTTTGCAAGACCGCCGCTATAACGCGCTCTTTGTAATCCGGTTAACAAATAATTGAGGAAACTCTGTTTAGTAAAGGATGGCAAGTTCTGACCGCTGGGAAAACACGCTCCAGGAATGAAGAAGAAAATTACAGGGATAGAAGGAAGCGGTTGCCAGCGCGAAACTAAGAAGGGAGACGTTCAATTTAGATCGCGGCTACATGCAAGTACACATTTATGTAAGCGTTTAAAGATTCAATATGTTACCTTGTAAGTTCCGAGATTTTCGATGACACAGGGTAGGCTGACGTCCCTTCCCAGCGCCACTGTGACATTTGGTATCGGTTCGGCAAATATTGGCGGATCGGAAAGCGCTGCAACACATAAAAAAGTACCAGTTATGCAATTCTCGTATCGATGCGTAGCATAACAATTATTAATCCTTGACTTTCTAAGCTATTTTTGAATTCAGATCTAGCGGATCTAAACCTCAATAAATCGTGATTGATATTTGTAGAATCCTTCTTAAATTAAATTCCGAAAATATAATTTCTATTGTTGGAAAACCGGTTGTTTTCCAACAATTCGGAGAACTAAACTCTCTTCGTTGCTCGCTCGGAGCAAGTTCAGTGTAAAATTCGATACCTTGCACTTCGTAATACGAATCCGCGCGGTGACGTATGACGCGAAATATAATTGAGACGACCGTCGAGCTGCCATAACCAATAACGCGATTAACTCTTCTTTTCGCCAATATTTTAGTATGTATAAATATTATTGACGGTGTCAATAAAACGATAATTGTGACTGATAAACTCTTGATGGCCAAACAGAAAATTGGCCGCGCTCGTATCGGCTCGTGAATTTTTTATCTTTGAACCGTCGCGGCGTCGTGGTCGGTGTCCCGCCGAATTGTGATAGTCGATAAATGAGGTCCGTTCGAAGACGAATTAGCGAGAAACGATTGCTCGTGGTGAGGTCCGCTATCGTGTCACATCCGAAATCACGCCGTTACGAATCGACGTCGGCATATATATTCGAAAAACATTTTCGCGAACAAAATTAAGTTCCAGCACTTTTAACCGTCATGGTATGGTGAGCGCTATAATGCGTGCTTGCAATTTGCATTATTTATTCACGTTTATTTATTCATGCCTGTAAAGTTATTTTAATTTGTAATCGACTCGTTTACATACTTTTTCATTTAGAAATTTGCTTATTTGATTTCATGCTTGTCATACAAAGAATGCTTATTAACACCATTGTGAATTAATTATTCACATCCGAACGAACAATCCGATTTCGCGGATTTTTATAATGCAATGAATCCTGTAATCGTATTAATAGATTGCAATTATGCATACGTATGAGCTATTCATGTGGTACAAATGATGGCATTCCCGAATGAAATGCTGAAAGAATAATAATGCATATATAGATACGTATATGTTTAATTAAAAGTCCATGCATTGGTCATTACTACAACTACTACGAAAATGAAGTCCACTATCTGGTATCGCAATCATGCGCGAGATAAAAAAAAATACATACATATAGAATATACTGTATTTATAAATAAAGCATTTATTTTATGTTATTCCGCTAAATATTGTCAAAGCTTACGCGATATTCGTGAAATATCTCGTAATGCCTGGTCCAAACTCGTTTGCGCGTTCGAATTTTTACGAATACCTGCACTCGGAATACGACCAATTATCATGCAGACAGGAGCGTCGTGGAATTCGAGTTAAAATTTATATAGCGACGATACTTCTCGTTTAAAGCTGAACCAAAACGCATGTATCGTTACAGCTGCGGGACTGAAAGTGTGCTCGTAGAATATTAAACGTACAATATTTTCATCATTATTATTCCCATTGTGCCGGCGCAAACTGGAATATTCAACCGATGCCGCCGGATAATCCCTCATATTCTTTCGCACTTTGCGTGCGACCACAAAAACCGCAAGGTATTTGTATTTAAACAATGCAGGAGAGGAGAGGAGCGGCGCGCATCATGTGCCAAAATTTAAATAGCGCCGTGAATCGGCGGAAAAAATTTACCACCCAGTTGACAAATGTCACAGTCCTGACTTTCGTTTTAATAAACGCGTCAACATTTTGATACTCGTCAAAGAACGTTTTGTTAAGCTCGCGAATACGTGAAACCACACGAAATTTTTATCACATATAAAATAATATCAAACGTAGGATATCAAATAACTTGCGATATACATATATATCTGCAACCTTAAGTTTCGAAGCTCGAACAACTCTCTTACGCGCAGTAATATATATAAATCTTTTTAAAATAAATTTAAAATTCTTGATAAATGATAAATATTATAATATAATTATGTGCATTTATAATGAAATATTTTTAATAAACTAATGTAATGATGAAAACAGGAAAGAGATGGTATTATGACTCGAGAAAGTATTATGATGAAACGATCGCTCTCACAATATCCTCTTTGACGTTGTGAGCAAAACACGCGTCTAACGTCGACATGGAAGGAAAATCGAAGGTGCTGAAAAGAAGAGGAAGGTGGTGGATACGCCGGAACATCCGTGTCGAATGACGACTCTTCTGAGGAACTTTTGGAGCTGGTGCACTCGAGAGTGAAGTAGGAGGGTAGTTGGCTGACTGCTCGACCGGAAGAGGACCGCCGTCAATTCCGGTCGAAGACTTCGCACTGACCGGAAGTCCGTGCACACTGACGCACACCAACGTAACGTGCGACGTTTTGGCGAAAACCCGACAATTCTAACTCTTGATGCCATGCTCACTATCACATTTCTTGAAAAACGATTCACGATAAACGTTCGAATCCGGATTTTTTATCTTTCTTTTTTCATATAAAATGCTCTGTTATTAATCTGTCATTAACATTTGTTATTAAAGTATCAAGGTCATCATTTATATTCTGGCAAGAAAACACAATGACAATTTGGAATCTCGGTAATATTAACGCGCAAACTAAACATTTTTTCAGTTAAATATTTTTAATTTTACATATTATATTACTGAACTTTTTTGCAAAATATACATATATATATATTTGTTATAATAAAAGAGAAAAAATTGATATCTTTCACTACAAAGACTACGTTGTCCAATTTAGGTCTTTTTAATTATATATACACGGAAAAAAATGATGTATCAACAGCATCATTTTTTGTATCAACAGTATCAGTGTTATTGAGATAAAATTTATTGATGCAACATCAATATTAATGAACAAAAAACATCAGATAATTGTTTTAATAATTTAAATATTTGGTCTAATACCTAATATCCAATTGAATTAACTACAAAAGCAACTTCATTTTTTTTCTGTGTACATATATAATTTAAAAGACATTATATATATGTACATTTTATATCGGTTTTTTATTTCTTAATCTAGGATAAAATAAATAGCAAATAAAAAACTTGAAAGCAATAGAAAGTGTAACGCTAATCAACTTGTGAAAAGGCATCACACTATCATTTTTCGCTAAAAAGTTCTAGAATGTGTAATGAAAGAAATTAATAAAAGAGTATAGCGCTCTGGGAAAAGACAGAGCACGAGTTACTTTAATGCGAACAGAATTTTCAGAAGCTTTGCGGGTTTCCAGTAGCAGGATACATTGACGACTATCTTTATGAGATAGTGGCCAGGGAGAATCCCCTGGAGAACTTCCGGGTGGGAGACTACGGCAAGGTCGAGTTCCGAGAATTTAAATTATTATTTAGTCGAGAAAGACAAATTACCCCGGCCTGGTGCTGACTACCCCAAATGCTATACTGTACTCAAGTAATTTGCGACGCGAAACCAATTAAAGTTACCAATTAAAAAGCTAACGTTGCGT